>NC_136769.1:1601371-1698690 GCF_947034865.1 Barbatula barbatula | reverse complement strand
CTGATTCTGATTCTGATTCTGATTCATGATAAAGTACAGCCTGTCGTTCTTTATTCTTTACTCAATCTGATTGACTTCATTCATGTTTTTACAGGTTCTTGTGATAAACATCTTTAATCTGGATACGAACTGAACGTTTAATGCAAACTTTATTGATTTCCTTCAGTGATTCTATTATTGTTCTTGCTCATATCACTGAATGTTATAACATGAAGCTCATTATAATCATTCTCACTGTGTTTGTGCTGTTAGTTGTGTGTTATAACCTGAGGGACAGTGTGTAGTACAACAGAAGTGTGTCATTGGTATATTCTATACATTATTTATATATATTTATTTGATATGTTTTACATCTTGCTTTGGTTGCTTAATTAATTTGCAATTTTGAAAAAGCTAATAAACATGTGACATGAATAAATGTTTGCTGTTCTTGTCTTATTCTTATCTGCTTGTCTATATACTTTCATAATAGTCATTTTACTAACAGGGCTTGCTGCACCACAGATTTACTTTGGGAAAAATGTGGCCCGTTGCTTTTGTCAGACACTATGTTCACAATCAAAGGGGGTAATAAGATTATTTTGATCAGTGCAGCTGCTAGCCATTTTGGTGCCCTAAGCATAATTTCAATTCAGCTGTGACTGTCTTTTCAGGGCCATTTCCAAATAAGTTGCCTACATAATGGACATAATGGCATAATGGCAGAAAGAGAAACTTATTTGTAACTTTTTTAATAAGTACTCAATCAGTCACAAGAGTAATCAAAGATGTTAATTATATATTAACATGACACGTCACTGCCTTTGAAATGAATGGGGAGGAACTCAATGCCCAATATGGCCGCCCTAGCCAATCTTTGCACATGTGTAGTATGTGAAGCAACATGAAATATAACGTGTTTAAGCGCAATTTGATCGTAGGAAACACACCTTATGGTACAGTTTATGTCATTTATAAATGTTGTTTTTAAATATGTCGTTTAATTAGGGTTAAAGCCATTGTAGAGATGTCAGTATTCCCATTCCCATTTTGTTTGATTTACGTAATAACTGCCCAATCTGGAGGTACGTTGCAAAGATGGCCACCGAGTGGCACGACTATGGAGATATGCTCATTGAATACAGACCCAAAAGAACACTCAGATCATTAGGATCGCATCAGCTAGAAATACCAAGGGTTCTCTCCAAGCAAGGAGAGTCTGCATTTAGCTATTATGCCAGTCGCAGCTGGAACCAGCCACATTCAAATCCAGATTCAAAACACATCTGTTTAACTTTGCATTTAATGAATGTGCACTGTGCCTCTGACCGTCCCACTGTTTGTGCTGTACTTTATTTAATTTAAACTGTATTTTATTTTATTTTATTATTCTTAACTGGTTTATTGTTTTATCAAATGGAAATTTTCAATTTATTTTATGTAAAGCACTCTGAATTACCGTTGTGTATGAAATGTGCTATATAAATAAACCTGCCTTGCCTTGCACTGTAATATTTGGCATTCATTTCATCACCTCTGTGGAAAGGAGCGCTGTGATCTTCATCATGGTTTGATATTGTGTTGGTGCAGATGGGATTACAGAGCGTAATTACTGAGAGCCTCAGTGTGAAAAATCTACATTTCCACTGGTCTCTATAACACGTTGAGTAGATTCATGTGATGCTGTCATGACCGGAGACATTTCCCCTGAGGTTAAAGTTAAATAGCTGCGAGCCGCAACAGCAGGTTTCTTTGTCCTTGTGGTTTGCATTTCTTTGATTTGAATCTCTTTACATCACCGACACAAATCAAAAATCACTTACAAGTGACTTTGGGAGTGAAATTCTCAAGAGCGTGATCCAGAATGTGCAGAAACTATTTACATTTATAAAACGGTCAGTTCTTGTCCTTGATTCTGATTGGCTGAGCAGAGTTCTAAGCCGTAATAAAATAGCCCGATGCTTCTTGGGGCTTATTGCTTTAAAAGACAGTTCACACAATAATATGCGAAGGTGCAGCAGATTATACATAAACTGGATACCAAATGTCATGGAGCTGCATTGGATGGTATCCAGTGGGAGCAGATAGATTGTTGTATTAGTGCAGTGTAGTCCAGTTGAACTGTGTTAGAGTTCAAACTGCAATGTGTGGAATACCGTAGATTGGGAGTAACTTTGCAAACTTGTGATCTACAAACTAATGTAAGAATATGTATTCATCACTCCTTTAACACAGATGTGAGGTTGTTAGCGCCTCTCTAGGAGTGTTTGACTGATGCATCTTCTTCAATGTAGCAGAACAGAGGTCTATGTGAGGTTTTGGTCAACCAAATTCTTCTAGAATGAACGATATCTTGTGTTATTGAGAAGGGAATATGTGCACAGCCTTGTATCTGTGGATTAGACTGAAGTCCCGATCTCTGCAGACTGAATGACACAATACATATCGTTTCATTTATCTTTCATACTCATCATGTCTTCTTGTGTGCTGTGTGTGTGTAAGTTTGTTTTCCCCCTTAAATAACAGGTTTTTGACATTTATGTGCAAGCATGTACTGGCCATTGAGACTACTGGGAGATTCCTGCCGGCGTAACGTCTGTTAGCTGTAACGTCTGTTACCTCCTGTCTAGTGCCCTCGTGCTCCTTCCATAAAGTTCCATCGATTATAATAAACGATGTTCGTCAGCACTGTGAGACAACTACCCTCCTGTCTAGTAAAATGAAGACAGCTTGGATGCTATTGTTATTCGCATCTAGCAGGGAACGTTAAAGAGCATGTTTTGAGTTTTAGAAAAGAAGATTACATTTATTGACACTTTAATCTGAAATTCGATTTTTTTTAAATAGATTTATACGTCAAGCTCAACAACCAACAACTTTGCACGACTTCAAAGCACGAATGGCGACTAAAGAAATTATTTACAGCACGACACTGTAGTGAATAATCAATGCACTGCACACCCAAAGCTGCCCAAGTAGGAGTCGTGAGCACAATAAATGTTTTTCACTCAGTGATACCAGTTGCCTATAGCCATGTTCAGCACATGCAGAGGTTATAATTATCATACTTTTGTATATGTACTTTAACACTATCCAATGTGCATTATGGGCACAGACCCGTATTTATTTAACACACAGAAACATGTCCCGTACGTACAAATACATACATATCTCTGAAGCGTATTCCACACCATCGCACAAATCATAGTGAGAATTAAATGACACCACGGTCTGATTGATATATTAATCTTCTTCCCAGTAAAACAAATGATGAATGTTTTTAAGTCTTTATTAGTCTGGTGTATTTTGAGAACAAATATCTTTGTAATATAAAAGTCATTGTTTGCATACAAATGGACATCAAAAGAAAAGCTAATAAAATGTATACCCTTTGTTACATGTCTGCCTTTAATACAGATTTATTATCCAGGACAAAATTCCTTCCATCATAAAAATATATAGTAGACTACGGATGAATCCAGAATTTTGCATATTGTGAGCGATTGTCTTCTAAAAAAAAAAAAAACAATTCCTCCTGTTTCCTGGTGCTGATGCGGTGGTAAGTAACAGGGTGGCGATAACATCGAATAATTGAACGGACTGGAGTCAATTATTCTGCTTACACCACGGTTACCGTTCAAATGTTAATTTCATGTTCTCGTCTTTTAAATGCTGTTGATGGTAGAACTACTTTCTTGTGTCTCAATTCAAGAGTTTGTGATGCAGAGTTCACATTGCCAGATTTTCAGAGTCGTTGCATCAATGTTCTTTTCTCATTGCATGACTATCTGCGGCAGCATTCAGTTGCTGCAGTGTTACATTGAACGATGGACCGGCGACATGATGGTGACACACTGCTTTACTTTAGTTTTAAACTATTTGCACCACAAAAAAATAATTTTACTGGATTTTACTATGGGCGCAGTGTTTGCAAACATTAAACAAATCATTGCTTGCGTTTTAAAACAGTAGAGATTTATATTTCAGTATTAAATGCTTGGTCTGTAAAAAGATCATTTTTATCAACCGTATCAATATTCTGTTAACAATTGCACTTGACTGTTGCTGCTTAACTCACACATAAGTGGACTTTCATACTATAAACACGACGATATTATTTATCCAAAGCAACTAACGGGCCTTTCAGTCTATGCATGTCTTTATCAGTAGCCGGTGCGACTTGTTTCCATATTACAAAAAGTTATCGACTATAAGGAGATGCAATAATGTTGCGTAACAATTGTAATGTAATGATCGATTTACTTCTTCTGCAGAACACATTTTAGAAAAATGTTGGCAACAGAAAACCTTTGGTCCCAATTGACTTGCATTAGATATATGTCCATATAATAAAAGGGGAACAACAGTTATTGGTTACAAACATTTTTCATAATCTCTTCATTTGTGTTTTGCAGAAGACAGAAAAATCACCTTTAAAAGGACGGCGGTGAATGACAATTTTGAGGTAGACCATTCCTTAACAGGAAAAAGGTATAATGGATTTGTTTACACTTGTTTGGGATGGTAAATGACAGAACTGGTATCAAAAGGTTTAAGCTTTGGCCCAGATATAAACATTTTCCCAAGCTTTACTAATTTAAAAACTTTTATTCTCATTCCTCACATTTGACTGTCATGGATAACAGAGGTGGAAAGATATGATAAGGACAGAAAGGATGATGTGGCTTTTGGGTTGGTGTTGTAGAAGCTGGTGTAACAGTTGTGTCTGGTTGAAATCAAGGAGGCAGATATCCAGACATGGTCACATTCACAACAGACTAGGACATGGGACAAGAGAGGAAAACAGGGATTCCCTGCCATTGCATCTGCATGACATACTTCCCTCCCTGAAAAACACAAACACACAAGTTGGCTTCATAGCTTTTAACCTTACACAAGAGCAAATTAACCATAAGTACCTTTTGTGTAACACCACATCCATTATAGGGTGTAGCATAAACAAGACCTCCATGAGTGTGTGAAGTGTGTCCACAGTTAGGTGGCAAATGGCCAAGAGGAACCGGTGCAGAACTATCTGTGAGAAATAAGTCCAAAGGTGATTCAATGCTGAAAATCTCATTACACTTTTCATTAAGGGTCCAGTGAAACTTAGCAGCATCTAGCGGTGAGGTTTTGAATTGCAACCAACGGCTCACCGCAGCCCCTCCCTTTCAAAGCACTATGTGGTAAAAGGTCGAACATGTCATTGTGTTTTCACTTTGCTGAAAGATATAACATTCCGGTTAAATGGAAGAAGAGCAACAGTTGTCCTGCGTCACTTTCTAACTCTCATATTTCCAATTGTTCAGGTTAGTTTGACATATTTTATATGAATACAGAGGGTTATAAGCAAAAATGAATCTCAAGTGATGTGTGTTTGATGAGCTAACGGTACGTTAAGTGTGTAAATGGTAATGTCTAATGATAACGTTGGGAAAATGGCGGCCGACGCTAACGCTAATGTTTTCTTTTATATAGTCTTAATTGTTCGGGAATATGTCTGAGTTTATTACTTTGTGTGTGTGTGTAAGACTGTACATTAGTGTTATTTATCACCCGTAATACATCGAGTTAAAGCAGTTTGCAGATGCAGCTTTGGGTGAAACGCACGTGGTAGTAGTAGACGCACGTGGTCATTTTGCACTATAATACAGTTTCAGTTCATAGGAGTTAAGCATTTAAGTTGAGACAAATATGTTTAATATTGAAGTTTGTACTCATGTCATGTAAATACAATTTAACTTTACTGCAAATGGGATTTATTCTGTTATATAAGTGAAAACTTACAAAAATGTATAATGAATACAGAAACATTTGTTAATCAGAGATAAGGGAGAATATGGTTTAGAGAGAAAATGTGTGCTTGTGGGTTAAAATAAAACTGTAATGTTGAGGAAGTATGTGATGATACATTTATGTGGAAATGTACTTTTGAAGGAAACGTGACTTTGTGTTATCCAATTGTGGATATTTACATTTAGTCATTTAGCAGATGCTTTTATTCAAAGCGACTTACAGATGAGGAAACATTGGAAGCAATTATAACAACATAGGCAACAAAATACATAAGTGCATCAAACTAGTCCATTAAAGCCTAGCACAGTATACAAAGCTAAGAATAGTGAGGTTAGTAAGTGTTTTTTTTATAAAGGAAAGGGAAAAGAATTAGGAAAAAATCAATCAGCGACGTGTTGAGGGAAGAGATGCGTTTTTTAAAGATGGCAAAAATATTACCTGTGTTGTAATACAGATCATCCAAAGTTGACAGTAATGATTCTCGATTGCAGATATAAATTTTAAATTATTTTGTTAATAAAATATATTCCGGTTAAATGGAAGAAGAGCAACAGTTGTCCTGCGTCACTTTCTAACTCAGTCATATTTCCAATTGTTCAGGAATAACAATATATCCGTCTGCTAGCGGACCCCTGGCCGGGACCCGTTACAGATGCATTACTTCCATCATTCATTCTTCTTGCTAAAACGAAACTTGAGAAACTAACTATCAGCAGACATGTAGCTTAGTTTGCCTAATGCCTACCTACCAAAAGAATAGTTGCCTAAGCTGCTTGTCTTCAAGCTATCTGTCTTATTATTTAGGCTAAACGTGACAAACTCAGCCTGGATTTATGAAGATTATAATTCATTTCATTAAACTTGATGATGATGATCGTTCGTTTGTTATACATCACAAACTCAACGTTAGGGTGCCTATTTCCATAACACCAAAAAGGAGGACATGTTCTAAAGCGGGTTTTGTTAAGGCCGATTCAGTACAACTCCAAAAACGAGGACAAATAAGTGTCCGGTTTGAGTTTGCCCCGGACACCCTAGACAACGTTGAGTCGTATCAGCAGACAAACACGACAATCTCCTTCTAGGGCCGCTCATGCAGGCTCAGCTCCAGTGCCGGTCTCGTGCAGCGCTGTACCCATGTAAACAGAGTTTGCCCTTCCCCTTCTGACTTTCACTTTTGTTGCCCGAATATGGAAGTGAATGAGGCTCTGCAGGTTTTTTTTAAATAGACGTATGTGAAATTCTGCATCCATTGTACATGATTGATTTATTTATTTGTTTTCCACCTCAGAAGGGCAACGTGAGTCGAGAAGGGCATATGGGCAGTTGCCCGGGCAACCTGAGCAACCCCCATGTGCACGTCCCTGGCTTTAAGGCTGAGTAGAATATGAGGTTATTTTGTTTTACACCTGAAAAATCTCTTAAAATAGGGGATTTAATTATTTGAGATAACTCGTTCGGCTTTATGCAATTAACGGACGAGGCGAATTAAATGTGAAGAGGAACGAAACGTGTCCGTATTCACAGCACTGAGCATCACAACCAGTGGTTAGAGTTTTGGGCTTGTGATCAGAAGGTTGCCGGTTCAAATCTCAGTGTCAGCAGGTCATGACTGAAGGGCCCTTGAGCAAGACACCTTACCCCTGATTGCTCTGCAGTAATGTGCCACTGTATAAAACTACTTGTAAGTCGCTTTGGATAAAAGCTTCTGCCAAATGAATAAATGTAAATTGATCTGTTGTGGGGTAAAATAAATAGATATAAATAAGAATGTAAAAATGTAAATGTTATACATTGTTAATACTAAAAGCTAAAGAGTTAAAATATAGTTAAAAAGCAATGGAATTAAAAGGTATGGATTTATGGCCTAATACTATATATAGCCTAATCAAATATCAGGAACATCAATTCCTGTCATAAGTGATCACATAGTGATCAATCAACATGCGAGCAAAAGAAAAAGCAACATTTAAATTCAATATGCCTTAGTGACTAGCCTATAATATCAGCCAAACGGATTATCTGAGCTTGTTCTTCCTTTGTTTTTTCATGAGCTACAGCTCATCATTAAAGGTGATTGTCTGAGCTTGATACAATAAACTAAGTTTTACTGATGAGTTTTGTCTTCCTCCCATCATACTCCTTTCACAAACTCTGAAGTTTCAGCGTCTGATCTGGGGCTTCATTTATAAAAGTGTGCGTAGAAACCTTCCTAAACGTGAACGTACGCCAGAATGCTTAAAAGGGTGTACTCAAAAAATCTAGGTTTAGAACACTTTGCACCTGCACACAATTTTCCCTTATAAACACAGATCCCTGCAAGTGTGCATATGTGAACCAGCCTCATATCCCACCCTGTACACGCCCATTTTTACCCATAAATAGTCAATGCAAAGCATTTCATGAATGCTTATTCATATACTAATGAGCCTGGCATCCAATCCGCTTGTTAACCTGACGTCACGCACCATTATGGACGTATACTGTTTGCGGGTCCAACCGTCAGATGCCATAGAAAAAGAACAAAAAGTGATGTAAGACCCCACGATCCCATCCTTTATCTCCGTAACGAAATCACAAATGAGATTCACTGAGATTTCCATCAATAGTCATTATAATTATAGTAAAGCTGAAGATGTTCTCTGCAGCATTTACCGCCAGTGGCGGCGCCAGGGGGGGTCTTGGGGGGTCTCAAGACCCTTCCAAAAAACGCCTTGACCCCCCATTAGACCCCCCACCCCTTCCTGATTAAAAAATATTTGATATATATTAAAATATATATCCGGGATAAAGATTTAAAAATCGTTCTCTTCAAACTACGCAGAACAATAATAATTAATAATTTAATCGACATATAAAAAAAAATAAACATCAGAATCAATGCGACGCCCCATGAACGTTGCTGCCGCTGCGTCTTGCGTCATTGCGTTCAAGGCGCTGTCGCGCGACCGCAAGAGCTGCTACGAACTTTTCTTGAAGCTAAAAATGGATCGTTTTGTTATACCTAAAAAAGGGCGGAGGAGACAGGTGAGCAGATGGAAAGAAATGGCGCCTCATCGAGCGCTACAGCGGGCACAGATGGTGGGAATCCTGACGGCGGAGAGGATTTAACTGGGGATTTAATCCATGGCCCAGCCGAGAAACCAAGACAGCCTCAATTTAAA
The DNA here is from genome assembly GCF_947034865.1 of Barbatula barbatula. Taxonomy (NCBI): domain Eukaryota; kingdom Metazoa; phylum Chordata; class Actinopteri; order Cypriniformes; family Nemacheilidae; genus Barbatula; species Barbatula barbatula. The sequence continues at coordinate 1,689,751 of NC_136769.1, read as the reverse complement.
TCATACACGCGTCGTTCTTTTGGATTGTAAATATGTTTTCTGTCATGGGTGTGGCCAGCGCCGCCGCTACCACGCGCTGTGCGTAAGGCACCAAGTGCTGAGGCGACACCAAAATAGCATAATGAAAAACATTTTTTCAAATCTAATATTATTTCATTAGGCTATAGAAAAATGATTAGGCAGGCACATTTTAGCCATGTATATGTAAAAAAAACACGGCCGAACAATCCCATATCACCACCACCCGCCCATGTACTGCCTCAGCGCGGCAGCCTGACGCAGTTTGACAGACGGTAGTCTAGGCAACTTATTTGGAAATGGCCCCGAAAAGACATTAGGAGTCAGGATCAGAGAAAAGAAAGAAGAAGAAACTGCGAGATGATGCCCGTGCATCACATGCAGGTATGTCCATGTTTAATTAACTTAAATTCAGGAAATGTGGATGTGCTGCTACTAATTCTGTTTACTGAAGAAAAGTTTGCACTTTCAAATGTGTAATGTGTGTTGGCTATTCTACATATGTTTACAAAGTCAGCAAAGCTGTGAAGATTTTACTTTCTCTATTTAGTGTTCCTAGGTTTTATACTGCGATGCTGCTATTGTGTTATTGGTATTGAGTTATATGTTTGGTAATAAAAAGTTAAACTGGCAAATTTCAGGGTGGGGGAGGCATCATAATGGAATTATGCTTAGGGCACCAATATGACTAGCAGCGGCACTGGGTGTGGATATGGCAATTAAAGTTCGAGCATATTGTTTGCAAACTACAATTGATTAATTAATTAAAAACAAAGTAGTTGATATGCTGTGTTGTTTTATTTGTTTAGTAGCATTAATATGCAGTTATTACCCGTGTCCACGGTATTTTCTGTTGGTTTTCATGAGACCCCCCTTTAAATGACCAGGACCCACCATTGACCCCCCAATCAAAATTGTCTGGAGCCGCTACTGTTTACCGCATTAGACTGATCATTAAAACCTCATTAAAATCACATCATTCATTAGTTGTGTCCTTCACCTGAGATCATATTTGAAGACATAATTGTAAAAGACGAATGTTTCTTCATTCTGGTTTTGTTATGAACTTCGTAAGAACCGATATCGAGGACATTTAGAGAAACGATTGTGTGAGAGCTTAATGGCTGTATTTCCAGACTTTGACATTTGATGATTATGAACAGTATTTAGGAAAATATATTTAGCTCTTTATTCACACTGCGTTCTGCAGGTATCGTATTTGGTGTGTTTATGGTTTAAACAACTAGAACTTAAATACAGAACAAAACAAGTTTTAAAGGTTGAACTGATTTATTTCTTCCATGCAGTCTCCTGTAAAACATGTATGATGATACAATTAAAACATACAAGTTCATTGGGCGCAACTCATTTACATTTTACCCATAAACCTCTGCTATTATTAACGTAAATAGTTGAGGTAAAATGGCTAGGGGCAAAACTGTCATGATCTTGGTTTTCGAGTCTTGTGGCAGGATCATGCAAGTCCCATGTATTTTGTGTGGAGAAAGAGCATTGTTTTGGTTTGAGAAGCCATGCTCTCTCTCCTGTGTCATGTCCTTTAGCCCCGCCCCCTTGTTTCCCTGTTAGCAGTCCATTAGTGTTAGTCTTGTCTCCAGCCCTGGTCCATCTTTCCCTCAGTGTTTCAGTCCCCTCACCAGCCTCGTGCAATCCTCCTGTTAGCTTTCCCTTAGTGTTTCATCCTTGTCACCTGTGGCCACTCTCCCTGTGTCATCAGTCCTTGTTAGTGTTTCCTTTTATCTAGCCCCAGTTTCCCTCTGTCCCTTGTCGGTTCATTGTCATTATATGTTATCGTCATCCCTGTTGAAGTCACCTTGTTGGATTGTACCTGTTCGTGGATTATCTTGTTCCTGTTCTAAGTTTGTGGACTTCTAGTTTATTTATTATTCTTATTACCCTGTTGTTTTGTCCCCCTTGTGGGAAGTTTTAGTTTACATTCGTGTCTTGTTTTAGTTAATGTTTTCCCCATCGAGGGTCTTTGTTTAAATAAAGTTTTGTTATTTAACTCTGCTGCCTGCGCTTGGGTTCTGTCTATACCTCATGACAGAATGAACCGACCAAGAAGAACCCAGCAGGCAGCAGTGTTTGCTGCAAGGTCTAGCCAGCCTCGTCCCCTCTACAGCGTTCGCCAGGATAACTCAGACCTGGCGGACTACCTTGATAGGTTTCTGGAAGCTGCAGGAGAGGTGGTCCTCGGAGAGGAGGAGGTGACCGCAGCATTCATCCACGGCCTCAGGGTTCCCCTATCTCCAGCGGAGACGAGGAGGCTGAGACCGCTGGACTTCGAGGGTGTGCTCAGGTTTGTCATGAGCCGACCGGAGCCCAAGGTCTCAACAGCTCCATGTTTTGCACTCCTTTGGGCCCCATCCCTGAGGGTCTTGCCCTGAAGCTCGGGGTGTTGACAATCGCCACGCCACCAGCCTCTGCTCCACCACCAGCTAGCCTCCGTGGTAGGCGTGGACGGAGGGAGTCGTGGGACTCCCCGTCCGACTCTTCCAGCACGGAGATAGTCGGGTCCCCCAAAGCTGCTCTGCAGCCGGCCACACAGCCTGTGAGCCGGTCAAAGAGGAAGAAGCGGAGGAGAGGTGCACCGTCCTGTCCTGCCCAGCAGCCCGTGGTCCCGTCAAGTCCGGTGGTCCCGTCAAGTCCGGGGGTGCGTCCTGCACCCAGTCCTTCCCAGCCGGCCCTCCAGCCGGCGTCTCAGCAGGCCCTCCAACCTACAACCCAGTCAGCCTTGCCCCAGCGGTTCCCTACTACGGCCGTCCTGCCATGCCCTACCCCTTCTAGTTCCTCCCACTCCAAGAGAGGTATCCCTTCCATGCCCAGACCTTCCTACCCCACCCCTCCGCCCAGCTCTAGGAAGCAGGGTCCTGTCCCTCCTAAGTTCCCACCCAGTTATGTTCCCAAGTTTTTCCCACCAATTCCGCCTCCCCCTTCCCATTGATGTTTATTTTATTGTCCAATCCCTTTCTAGTCATGTCAGCCCTGCCCTAGTGTGTTCTGTTCTGTGTTTATGGTGTCTGTCCTCCTGTCTGTCAGTCTTGTCATGTTTAGTGTGATCTTGAAGAACTCCTGGAGGAGTTCTTTAAGGCGGGTGCTCTGTCATGATCATGTCAGTCCCATGTGTTTTGTGTGGAGAAAGAGCATTGTTTTGGTTTAAGAAGCCATGCTCTCTCTCCGGTGTCACGTCCTTTAGCCCCGCCCCCTTGTTTCCCTGTTAGCAGTCCATTAGTGTTAGTCTTGTCTCCAGCCCTGGTCCATCTTTCCCTTAGTGTTTCAGTCCCCTCACCTGTCTCGTGCAATCCTCCTGTTAGCTTTCCCTTAGTGTTTCATCCTTGTCACCTGTGGCCGATCTCCCTGTGTCATCAGTCCTTGTTAGTGTTTCCTTTTATCTAGCCCCAGTTTCCCTCTGTCCCTTGTCGGTTCATTGTCATTATGTTATCGTCATCCCTGTTAAAGTCACCTTGTTGGATTGTACCTGTTCGTGGATTATCTTGTTCCTGTTCTAAGTGTGTGGACTTCTAGTTTATTTATTATTATTACCCTGTTGTTTTGTCCCCCTTGTGGGACGTTTTAGTTTACATTCGTGTCTTGTTTTAGTTAATGTTTTCCCCATCGAGGGTCTTTGTTTAAATAAAGTTTTGTTATTTAACTCTGCTGCTTGGGTTCTGTCTATACCTCATGACACAAAACGTACAATAATAAAATAAATTACCTGAACATGTAAACTGTCTGATATAATTACCAGGAGGATGACGTTCTCCTCAAGACTACGACATTGGAAGTTATTGAAGGGAGCTCTGTAATACCCTGCTGTCTCGTCCCACTATTGGCTTGTTTGGCTTCTCATAGTTTGCGTGATTCAAGCAAGTAGAAAATTTTCGCTGCGTTTACCCACCAGGAGCTTGATCTACTGTAATAGTGATGTGATTATGACATAGCGAGCGGAGGCAGACCAAAACAACAACGAAGGACTGCGCCTCTGAATGATTTGATGGATCCAAACACAGCGCTGAACGAGTGTAAGATTATTTCTTTGTCTAGGTATACAGCTTTCATGAATTGAAGGGTCTAGTAGACGGAGCAATCAGAGGAACCGGGGACCAAGAATGACACAGAAGTGTATTTCACTCAAAGTCAAAGTTTACTAAAGATGGGTTCAGTGTATATATATGCATAAGTGAGGAAGTGACAAACATATCACTTATATCTGCACATCTCACACAATAAATCTTGATAACACAATAAATCTGACATTTGTTAGGTCAACGTGTACTGAGCACGCCTTCATAATGGAGATCCCTCAGACAAAACATATATCTGTCCTTACATGTTGAAACAGCTGGGACACAGAGAATTCTGGATTCTCACAACGAGTCTATATGTCTATCTTCAGCCTTCCATAGCACATAATGCGCATACACTCTCAACAATTAGATGGGAGCCACCTGACAGAAGCCCCTTCCATGATGCCCGGTGTGCCAGATAACCAGTCCAGCCCTGGAATCCTGAGGTTACTCATAAGCCCTTCCACACTGAAGTCATGCAAAAGACACTGATGACACACTAAAGGTTTCTCACCAGTGAATCCTCATGTGTCTCTGAAGGCTACTCGCAGCTGTAAAACTGTTTCCACACTGTAGACATGCGTGAGGTTTCTCTCTAGTGTGAATTCTCATGTGTGCGTTAAGGCTTCCTGTTTGTGTAAAACTCTTTCCACACTGTAGACATGCGTGAGGTTTCTCTCCAGTGTGAATTCTCATGTGTGTCTGAAGGTTTCCTGTTTGTGTAAAACTCCTTCCACACTGTAGACATACATGAGGTTTCTCTCCAGTGTGAATTCTCATGTGTATCTTAAGGTGACTCTTATGTGTAAAACTCCTTCCACACTGTAGACATGCGTGAGGTTTCTCTCCAGTGTGAATTCTCATGTGTGTCTTAAGGCTTCCTGTTTGTGTAAAACTCCTTCCACGCTGTAGACATGCGTGAGGTTTCTCTCCAGTATGAATTCTCATGTGTCTCTGAAGGCTACTCGCAGCTGTAAAACTGTTTCCACACTGTAGACATGCGTGAGGTTTCTCTCCAGTGTGAACTCTCATGTGTTTCTTAAGGCTTCCTGTTTGTGTAAAACTCTTTCCACACTGTAGACATGCGTGAGGTTTCTCTCCAGTGTGAATTCTCATGTGTCTCTTAAGGCTACTCGTATCTGTAAAACTCTTTCCACACTGTAGACATGCGTGAGGTTTCTCTCCAGTGTGAATTCTCATGTGAAGCTTAAGGTTTCCTGTTGCTGTAAAACTCTTTTCACACTGTAGACATGCGTGAGGTTTCTCTCCAGTGTGAATTCTCATGTGAATCTTAAGGTTTCCTGTTTGTGTAAAACTCTTTCCACACTGTAGACATGCATGAGGTTTCTCTCCAGTGTGAATTCTCATGTGTGTCTTAAGGTGACTCAAATGTGTAAAACTCCTTCCACACTGTAGACATACATGTGGTTTCTCTCCAGTGTGAATTCTCATGTGTCTCTTAAGGCTACTCGGATCTGTAAAAGTCTTTCCACACTGTAGACATGCGTGAGGTTTCTCTCCAGTGTGAATTCTCATGTGAATCTTAAGGTTTCCTGTTGCTGTAAAAGTCTTTCCACACTGTAGACATGTGTGAGGTTTCTCTCTGGTGTGAATTCTCATGTGTGTCTTAAGGTGACTCAAATGTGTAAAACTCCTTCCACACTGTAGACATACATGTGGTTTCTCTCCAGTGTGAATTCTCATGTGTGTCTGAAGGTTTCCTGTTGCTGTAAAACTCTTTCCACACTGTAGACATGCATGAGGTTTCTCTCCAGTGTGAATTCTCATGTGTGTCTTAAGGTGACTCAAATGTGTAAAACTCCTTCCACACTGTAGACATACATGTGGTTTCTCTCCAGTGTGAATTCTCATGTGTCTCTTAAGGCTACTCGGATCTGTAAAAGTCTTTCCACACTGTAGACATGTGTGAGGTTTCTCACTGGTGTGAATTCTCATGTGTGTCTTAAGGGTTCCTGTTGCTGTAAAAGTCTTTCCACACTGTAGACATGCATGAGGTTTCTCTCCAGTGTGAATTCTCATGTGAATCTTAAGGTTTCCTGTTGCTGTAAAAGTCTTTCCACACTGTAGACATGCGTGAGGTTTCTCTCTGGTGTGAATTCTCAGGTGCTGTTTTTCACTCTTTTTGTCTCCTGTTCTCAGAGCTTCTTCCAGTGAAACTTTCTGGAATCTTTGTGCACGTTGATGTTTCTGATCAGCATCTTTTACTTCATCTTGACTGTCCTTATTCTCTTCCATCATATCTGAAGTGAACAAAACTATCCGTTAAACACAGTTTTACAATTGTACAAAACAACATCACAAGACAAGATCATAGTTTCATTTTCAGCGAACACAGTCATTCAGTGCACTGAGTATTGCTTTGGATAAAAGTGTTTGCCATATAAGATGAACACATCCTAAGAGAATATTTTAACTTTATTCTGTTTAAATTACAACATAAAAATCACTCAGAATGTACAGAAATTACATTTCCAGCAGAAAAAGAAACAAAACTGTAAATTATTCATTGTGTAAACCAGAGAGCAAATGTATGTTTATTAATTACTGCCATGATATCTCAGTGGTTTGGATTGAATGAATCAAGTATAAATCAAGAATCAATGCAAAACATTTTCAGGTACAAAATAAAAGTCATCAGATGTGAAATAACACTACATAGTCTTCACTGTATAAATTGAATATAGATCAATCCTTATTAGAGTCACACCAGTCAAGAGCATTGAGTGACGATTTTCTTTGTCTTTTGTTGTTTTATTAACAATAATAACAGACTGTGATTTATAAAGCTGCTGTCACTTTAAGTTCAGTACAGCAGAAACGATGCCCCCAAAAATATAGTCGAGTAAAAGAAAGAATAACAACTAAAAACCAACAGACTGTGTCTCATGTAGTCGAGTAAAAGAACAAATGCATGTTTTCTTTTCAATAAGACGATAAAAAACCAACAGACTGATGAAAATGTGAAAAAAGGGTCAAAACGCTGTGCTCTACAAACTCAAAGCAGAACGATGGTCACCTTATAGCCAAACATGTGATTCTATTGAACCTTTACCAGATCACAACAAGATCAAGTTATGATCATTTGATGCAGTTTAGTGATTCACTTTCAGTTCTAATCTTCTGCATTTGTGGTTTATCAAATAAATGAAAGCTTAATAATTCCTCCACTGTCAGAAATAAAGATTTAAAAACAGAAACCAACCTCTGTGTTCTTTAGTCCTCTGAGTTTCTGTTGTGTGTAGTTCTGGATCTCTCGTGTTCTCAAGCTTCTCTTCCACAAACTCCAACAACTGTGTGAAGATTTCAGTTCTTACACCTGAAGTGATTCTTCTGCTTGTTGCTTTCTGGTATTTATTGGTGGTTTGATGTAGGAGGAGCTTTACTGAAGGTGTCAATCACTGTTGGTGTGAACTGGAGATGTTAGAGAGACATTGTCAATAACTCAACTCAGCTTCACTTATATAACATCACTAAAAACAACAATTGTTGACCAAGATGCTGTCCACTACATCAAATACCAACATTTATCTCCATGTGTGACATAAATGACAAAAACATCTCGGCCACATCACAAATCAACTACAGAAACCCAAGCAAAGTGAGAGCAGTTGTCATAAAAACATCTAACAATGAGACAAGACTGGTTGAGAGTAGAGTTCTGTTCTGCACTCTTTGATGCAACAAATGCATCAGTTGTTATTGGAAGTGTTCCTGGTTGCGGTTGATCTAACTAGGATGTGTTTTCACTGTTAGGCTAATAACAGATAAGTGACAAATGTGACGTTAGGCTATTGAATTTTATTTTAAGTGGAACAAAAACACTTAACCAAATTGCAAGCCATTTCCAAAAACCATGACAGTAGTACAAACAACTTACACTTGTCATGGAAAGTTGATCTTGTAGTTTCAAAGAATCGCTCAGATAAAGAAGGTCCATGTGTCAAAGAGATAACTTTATTTGTTCGAATCAAAGAAAGTTGAGATCTTCCCAAAGCATCTGAAATTACAGTGTTTTCCTAAACCTTTCAGAATATATTTATATTATAATACTGTAGTGTATGCAAGATTATAAAGTTGCCACTTTAGTCTAGATTTAAACTGACAGAGTGTGTCTGACTCCCGGACTGTGCGGGGAAGACTGTTCCAAACCTGCACTTGATTTTGAAATTCTAGGTATTACCAACTGACCGGACGCCTGAGAGCATAGTGGACGTGAAGGACTGAAATACAAGAGAAGTTCACTCAAATAGTGAGGACAATGAAGGGCTTTATAGGCAATAAGCAGAATTTAAAGTTAATGTGATGCTTTAAAGGTAACCAGTGCAAGGTTGACAGAACCGGGCTAATATGCTCATACTTTCTTGTACGTGTAAGAACTCGAGCTGCCGCATTTTGGACCAGTTGGAGTTTTTGTAATAGGCCTGCAGGGCAACCACCTAATAGTGCATTACAGTAATCTAGTCTTGATGTCATAAAGGCATGAATAAGCTTCTCTGCATCTGATGGTGAAAGCACATGACGAAGTTTAGATATATTTTTAAGATGGAAAAACACAATTTTACACGTGTTAGCGACAATATATTTTTACAAATAAAAATGTCAAAAATAGAGCTGAAAATTCAACTTGCTGATGTGTTTTTATCATCCCAACACTCACATACCAGTACACACCATTAAAGTTTCCCACTCTGGTGTCATGCTGCTCCCTCTTGAGACATTGGCCATATGTACTGTAGCATATATGACGATAAAACACAATTAAAATATCACAGATTGTAGTGGTTGGACTATCGATACACTATCATGAAAATATATTGCGCTGTAGTACAACAAGACCCTCAGGATATAAAACTGTCTGGTGTTTTAAATCACAGAAGTTTTGAGCTTTTAAAATCCATATCAAATTCTGCCTATTTAAAACACAAACATCTGTTTTGTGAGGACATTTCCATGAGAGTTTAAGATATCAGCATAATGAAGGAGGTGAAAATGGGAACTATGGGTGTAGAATAATGACAGCTGTTAACACTGATGTGTCTGTTATACTGAAACAAAAAGAAAACGTTCATGATCATCAGCAGAAGACCGGCAGCTCTATTAACACCAATGGATGTGTTTTCACTGTTAGGCTAATAACAGATAAGTGACAAATGTGACGTTAGGCTATTGAATTTTATTTTAAGTGGAACAAAAACACTTCACCAAATTACAAGCCATTCCAAAAACCATGACAGTAGTACAAACAACTTACACTTGTCATGGAAAGTTGATCTTGTGGTTTCAAAGAATCGCTCAGACAAAGAAGGTCCAGGTGTCAAAGAGATAACTTTATTTGTTCGAATCAAAGAAAGTTAAGATCTTCCCAAAGCATCTGAAATGACAGTGTTTTCCAGCCCATAGTTATAGTGAAACTAATGCAAGGGGGGTTTCTGTTGTACCAATCAGATAAGTTCCTGTTATCTCTTATTTTAATACCCAATTATTCTGCCTCGCCACCAGTAGATCCTAGGCAACAGCTACGTTTATAATCGTGGTCGGCGCATCATTACCTCATGTTTAAAAAGATAAGATACACTGATCAGAGGTTTTCTGTGCCTCATCCTCTGAGCTTTATTCAACTTTAGGCCTCTAGGTCTTACAGACATCATTGGATTTTATGTTGCTGTAAAAGGTTGAAAAGTATTCTTAAACATGCTATAATGATTATTTACATAAAAATACTTATAAACAGGTACTGATTGTAACATTGTGTCATTAAATCATTTTCATAAATCATTCGTATGCTGCACAGAAAAACTGTTTGGTGAAAAACCTCAAGAAAAGTTATTGTAATATCATCAGTCGACAAATATCACCAGTTCAGTCACAGACGACGGTATTTGATCACTATGGTTACCGCTACTACAGGCACAGTTGAGGCAGCTAACAGGTCCTCGTAGGACCCCGGGGGCGGGGCCAGGAGTCGCAGCGGCAGCAGCACACAGAGACTGAACGTCGATGACCGACACGATTGTGAAGCAGTGACGGGAAAATACTGAAGCAGCTGCGGGCCTGTCCGTCACTACTCAGGCTAATGTACATAGCGGACATCCTCATGAATCCTCAGTTTTACAGATGTTTGATGTTTGTCGTCTTTCGTTGGGACAGTGAGGGGCAGATCGGGTCACTATGAGTCTGAGGGGTCTTGTCTCCCCGTCACTATAGTGCTGTCTGCGCGCCTGTATGCGCTGTTTGCTGTGACCGCTTTCAATGAGTCTGTTGACGAACAATGTGACATTTCAGACGTTTAAAACTCAACTAATCGCGGAGAAGTTCAGGGAACGAATTTATTATAAGACGCCGCTGTATCGTTTCAAATCCGTTCAGAGAGAATGAACGACCGGCGGATTCTCTCGTTAAGTTTCATTTCAAGGATTCTTGACGGTCTTGTGAACATGCGGAAAAGTGTCATTATTACAAACTAGAATCAACATTATAACGTAACGAGCCTTAATAATACAGTTAAATATAAAGCCTAGTTTCCTTCAGTATAATATATAATATGGTCTTGACATGATGCACCTTTTCTGTCGGATCAGATGAATTCAGAGGGATTTGGTCTGATGTATTCAGAGTTGAGTCAGTCTTAGCACAAGAGATGAACACAAAACACAGGAGCACAGTGAGGAAGATATAACAATGATAAACATATGTTTAGTTCATATATACTGAGACTTAAAATCCTGATTTGTATGTTTGTCCTGAAAGGTTTGTTTCATTAGTGACATTAGCCTAACAGTGAAAACACATCCATTGGTGTTAATAGAGCTGCCGGTCTTCTGCTGATGATCATGAACGTTTTCTTTTTGTTTCAGTATAACAGACACATCAGTGTTAACAGCTGTCATTATTCTACACCCATAGTTCCCATTTTCACCTCCTTCATTATGCTGATATCTTAAACTCTCATGGAAATGTCCTCACAAAACAGATGTTTGTGTTTTAAATGGGCAGAATTTGATATCGATTTTAAAAGCTCAAAACTTCTGTGATTTAAAACACCAGACAGTTTTATAACCTGAGGGTCTTGTTGTAACCGGTCAATAGACTACAGCGCAGTATTTTTCATGATAGTGTATCGATAATCAAACAGCTACAATCTGTGATATTTTAATTGTGTTTTATCGTCATATATGCTTCAGTACATATGGCCAATGTCTCAAGAGGGAGCAGCATAACACCAGAGTGGGAAACTTCAAAGAAATTGAACATTGTTAGATGTTTTTATGACAACTGCTCTCACTTTGCTTGGGTTTCTGTAGTTGATTTGTGATGTGGCCGAGATGTTTTTGTCATTTATGTCACACATGGAGATAAATGTTGGTATTTGATATAGTGGACAGCATCTTGGTCAACAATTGTTGTTTTTAGTGATGTTATATAAGTGAAGCTGAGTTGAGTTATTGACAATGTCTCTCTAACATCTCCAGTTCACACCAACAGTGATTGACACCTTCAGTAAAGCTCCTCCTACATCAAACCACCAATAAATACCAGAAAGCAACAAGCAGAAGAATCACTTCAGGTGTAAGAACTGAAATCTTCACACAGTTGTTGGAGTTTGTGGAAGAGAAGCTTGAGAACACGAGAGATCCAGAACTACACACAACAGAAACTCAGAGGACTAAAGAACACAGAGGTTGGTTTCTGTTTTTAAATCTTTATTTCTGACAGTGGAGGAATTATTAAGCTTTCATTTATTTGATAAACCACAAATGCAGAAGATTAGAACTGAAAGTGAATCACTAAACTGCATCAAATGATCATAACTTGATCTGGTTGTGATCTGGTAAAGGTTCAATAGAATCACATGTTTGGCTATAAGGTGACCATCGTTCTGCTTTGAGTTTGTAGAGCACAGCATTTTGACCCTTTTTTCACATTTTCATCAGTCTGTTGGTTTTTTATCGTCTTATTGAAAAGAAAACATGCATTTGTTCTTTTACTCGACTACATGAGACACAGTCTGTTGGTTTTTAGTTGTTATTCTTTCTTTTACTCGACTATATTTTTGGGGGCATCGTTTCTGCTGTACTGAACTTAAAGTGACAGCAGCTTTATAAATCACAGTCTGTTATTATTGTTAATAAAACAACAAAAGACAAAGAAAATCGTCACTCAATGCTATTGACTGGTGTGACTCTAATAAGGATTGATCTATATTCAATTTATACAGTGAAGACTATGTAGTGTTATTTCACATCTGATGACTTTTATTTTGTACCTGAAAATGTTTTGCATTGATTCTTGACTTATACTTGATTCATTCAATCCAAACCACTGAGATATCATGGCAGTAATGATTTTAATTATAAAACACATAATTCAGTAACAAAAATGATTATAATAAACATACATTTACTCTCTGGATTGCACAATGAATACATTTTGTCAATCAAATACAAATGTCAATAATGTTCAGTATAAGCTCATTTTATGTTGTAATTTAAACAGTAAAGTTAAAATATTGTCTTAGGATGTGTTCATCTTATATGGCAAACACTTTTATCCAAAGCAATACTCAGTGCACTGAATGACTGTGTTCCCTGAAAATGAAACTGTGATCTTGTCTTGTGATGTTGTTTTGTACAATTGTAAAACTGTGTTTAACAGATAGTTTTGTTCACTTCAGATATGATGGAAGAGAATAAGGACAGTCAAGATGAAGTAAAAGATGCTGATCAGAAACATCAACGTGCACAAAGATTCCAGAAAGTTTCACTGGAAGAAGCTCTGAGAACAGGAGACAAAAAGAGTGAAAAACAGCACATGAGAATTCACACCAGAGAGAAACCTCACGCATGTCTACAGTGTGGAAAGAGTTTTACACAAACAGGAAGCCTTAAGACACACATGAGAATTCACACTGGAGAGAAACCTCACACATGTCTACAGTGTGGAAAGAGTTTTACACAAACAGTTCACCTTAAGACACATATGAGAATTCACACTGGAGAAAAACCTCACGCATGTCTACAGTGTGGAAAGACTTTTACAGCTACAGGAAGCCTTAAGAGACACATGAGGATTCACACTGGAGAGAAACCTCACGCATGTCTACAGTGTGGAAAGACTTTTACAGCTACAGGAAGCCTTAAGAGACACATGAGGATTCACACTGGAGAGAAACCTCACGCATGTCTACAGTGTGGAAAGACTTTTACAAAAACAGGAAACCTTAAGACACATGAGAATTCACACTGGAGAGAAACCTCACGCATGTCTACAGTGTGGAAATACTTTTACAGCTACAGGAAGCCTTAAGACACACATGAGAATTCACTGGAGAGAAACCTCACGCATGTCTACAGTGTGGAAAGACTTTTACAAAAACAGGAAACCTTCAGACACACATGAGAATTCACACTGGAGAGAAACCTCACGCATGTCTACAGTGTGGAAAGACTTTTACAGCTACAGGAAGCCTTAAGAGACACATGAGAATTCACACTGGAGAGAAACCTCACGCATGTCTACAGTGTGGAAAGACTTTTACAGCTACAGGAAGCCTTAAGACACACATGAGGATTCACTGGAGAGAAACCTTTTGCGGGTCATCAGTGTCTTTTGCATGACTTCAGTGTGAAAAGATTTATGAGCATATTTAAGAAGCATACGAGAACTCAGAGTGGAGAGAAACATTTCACAGTTGAAGAAACACAAGATAACACTTACTCTTCTAGTTGTGTTTGTCTTTAATCTGTACTTTATCATCATACATGTTTTACAGGAGACTGCATGAAAGAAATAAATCAGTTCAAGCTTAAAAATTTAAGTTCTAGTTGTTTAAACCATAAACACTTAGATTCAATTTTCTCTTGGGAGTTGTTCATCTTATATGGCAAGCACTTTTATCCAATGCAATACTCTGCACTGCACTGAATAACTGGGTTCCCTGAAAATGACATTGTATAATATTATCTATTTTAAATAAAGTAACAAGGATATTGACGAAGCAACGTTAAAAATAAACCTGTCTAATGTGTTATTTGTCATGTAGAATCTGAACTCACACAAATCATGATCTGGATAATTTGGTTCTTTGAACGCACCTGTTGTGTACGATTAGAATATCTGGATTAAATTGTCTGGGATCATTGTACGCTCAAGTGCAGTTTGGAAAGGCAGCGTACTGTATACCAATAGAAGAACTAGTGATCACACTGAAAAAATTACTGTTATTTTACAGGTAATATTCTGTATTTTTTTACAGAATTTCCCAAGTTTTTCAGTAAATTATGTTTTATAAACAAAGTTCGGGAGGAACCTAAGCATACAAATCAGCCCGATGTTCCATCAGCAGCAATCACCTATCAGCCGAGCACGTAATCTCTTCTTAATTATCTAGGCTGGTTCACCATCAGCAAACACCGTATCTACCCTATCAGCTCCTGCAAGCTCTATCATAAATAGACAAACAATCTTACCTGTTGCATCTTGCCAGATAAGCATCCCTCCTCCACCCCAGCTCCTCTCATTTTCTCTAAGTCCCGCAGGACCCTCGGGGGGGGGGTGTTCTGGGCTCGAGCCGGTTCCGAGCCCGGAGCACTTGCTCTGAGCAGGGTAGAGTGCTCCGGGTTCGGATAGATCCGGCGAGCTCGGAGCCCACTCCCTGTACAACACGCCAAATACGCATAACCTGCATTCCCATGCTTTACCATCTATCCCAACAAGGAGCTGTTTATCGGCGAGGGCGAACTCGTGAAACAGTAAAATGTTGTTTTACAGATATTTGCTGTAATTTAAAGTTTTACCATTAAAATGACAGTATTGTAATTTACAATTACATCAAAATTATGTTTTTAAAGGCATTTCATACTATTTTTACAGATTACATTTTTTTTCTACAGAACATTACATTATTTTTACAGATTTAAAAGATGTACTTTTACAGACAATTACTGTAAATGTTTTATTGATTATTTTCCTGTTCATGACAGAAATGTATGTAAAATTACATAAATCAGTGAATTGAAAGTGTTTTAAATGTTTCCCCCTCTGAATGTTCCCTCCAGGAATAACTTTCTCCAGGGTGTGATGTCTGTTTATATTCGACTAGTGATTAAGCACATTATAGCAAACTCCAAATGCTGCAAATTAACTATATTTATAATTTTTTATAAATGATCATTAAAAATTTAAATGTAGTTTATTTAGGTGTTGTGTCTACATAAACTGTTATTACAAGAACTGAACACTAGAGGGATATAGAGTAGGGCGCTTGATCAGTGTAGATACCAGAGCGAATTTGAGATGTTCATGTGAGTTCGATCTGGATTAAAGAGATCTAAGAGCATCTAAGAGCATCTAAGAATTCTTGTGCCATCGCATCATTTCTTGTTTTGTAAAATTAAGTAACAATATAACATTAGGGTTTTACCATGCCCTGAAAGGCCATGCCTACACTGTAAAAAAACCTGTAAAAAAACGGTAAATCTCTGGCAGCAAAGTTGCCAGATGGATTCCGTCAAATAACAAAACAAAAAAACTGTAAAAATACAGAGAATATTTTAGTCATAATTCGTTAAATTATAGTATATTACTGTTAATAATTTTATTAAACTGTAGAAAAACAGATCAATTATCTGAAAATACATTAAAAACAACTACATTTACATTTAGTCATTTAGCAGACGCTTTTATCCAAAGCGACTTACAGATGAGGAAACATTGGAAGCAATTATAACAACATAGGCAACAAAATACATAAGTGCATCAAACTAGTCCATTAAAGCCTAGCACAGTATAAAAAGCTAAGAATAGTGAGGTTATAAAGTGTTTTTATATTATTCTTTTTTTATAAAGAAGGAAAGGGAAGAGAATTAGGAAAAATCAATCAGCGACGTGTTGACGGAAGAGATGCATTTTTAGGCGTTTTTTGAAGATGGCAACCGAGTCTGTGCAGCGGGGTGACCTGAGAGTGATGAGTGGAGCAGTACCTTGTGAAGATCAGATCTAGATGGTTTCCAGACTTGTGGGTTGCTGATGTGGAAACCTGCTCGAGGAGAAATGATGCGGTCAGGTTGACGAAGTCAGCAGCCTGTGGTTTTCCAATAAGGATGTTGAAGTCACCTAGTACCACCAGGGACCCGTTTCAATAAGGAGGTTCAAGCAACACTGAGTTAAAATATGAACTCTGAGTTGATTTACTCAGATAATCGCTACTCTGAGTTTTCTGTTTCAGAACAGCTGGTTTCAAAGAGTTCAATCCACTCTGAGTAAGTTTACTCGAGGTTACTCGTGTTCACCGCGGCTTTAAAAAGACATCATCAATTGAGCGAAGATAACACGATTCACCATGGCAACGGCACGTGACAAAAAGCGCTCCGTTTATTTCTCGCCAATAGAATAGGAGGCACTGTATATATATGTATATATATAGCTACGATTTTTGTCATGTAGGTGCAATCCTTCTGTAATGAAAAAGAACATGGCAGCAGCTGAAAATGAAATATATAAACATCATTCAGTCCGGTGAGTTTAAATGTTCTTGCTTGTAGGATGCCTGACTGGGAAATGTTTGATATATTTAATAAACTGGCATTGAAAGTTATGAGGACATGAGAACCGAGCACTGTGGCTATAGAAGACAGAAAACTAGCCATGCTCGCCCCTGC
This sequence comes from Barbatula barbatula, assembly GCF_947034865.1. Lineage (NCBI taxonomy): Eukaryota > Metazoa > Chordata > Actinopteri > Cypriniformes > Nemacheilidae > Barbatula > Barbatula barbatula. The sequence continues at coordinate 1,672,971 of NC_136769.1, read as the reverse complement.
TCCAGCTGTGTAACGGAGGCCAGCTAGTGAAGAATTGTGCAGTGTGTAAGCCTCAATCCCCGACCAACAGAGACGCTCTAGCGACAGACGCTATAGGGACTGCGGTCTTTAGGCTCGTCGTTAAAGCGCCGTCTCCCATTCAGACTGACGGCAGTTCGAAGCCCGCGTAGAACGGGGCAAGTGGGACCTTTTAAATGTGCACCCAATCACAATGGGAAATCCTAAAGGGTATTTGAATTATTATCTAATTCCAGAGGTGGCAGAAAGACCACATTTATTTGATCAGCCTAATTCAGAAAGACGTTCACCATTCACCTGCAATCCTATGAGACTCGTCTTTGATGGCTCTCACAGGAATCTTAACACAAATGTATAAAAAGTGCTTGAGAGCGATGCACACTTTTCTTTCTGCTCTACATACAGTTGCCTTGCTAACGTGTTCTGCATCCCCGGTGTTATATAGAAAGCTTCCATTAGCAAAGAAACGTAAAGCCATACAGAGAATCTGCTCAGATGTAAGAGTGCGGCCACGACGAGTGAGGTTTGTGATGTAAGGATGAAGCAGATTGTGGATCTATGTAATGGACTGTAAAGAAAAACTGTATCGCTCAAATAAGAAATCCTCCGCATATGATAAAACATCCAAACAGGGCTTCACCATATATTCTCTCCCGACGCAAATTTAACTCTCTCTGAATGAATGCAGCTTCCTCATCTACGGGTTCATGAATAAACGGACATGACGTTTTAATTTCTGTGTTCTGAACTTCTGCGCGGTTAAGGAAAACGAATGAATAAACAAACGGCGAAGGCAATTTCAACTCCACTCGCGCTTCTAAAAGGGGCGGAGATTGTAACAAACCTCGGGTTAGTGGAATAAAACCTGCTCCCGACGTGGTTCGTTGGTAACCATAGGGAAATGTTCACAGAACATTCTCCGTATGTTTTTTTTTTCCTAACCTAAAAGTAACATTCCCTGCAGGTTATTTTTTGAGGGTCACAATACAACATAAAACGTTAACTAATAAAATTAGCAAACAATCGCAAAAAAAGTGCTTGCTAACTCTCTTTCAAATTCAAATGACCATATTGCACACTTTGATGTAAAATCATATTTTTATATTCATCATTTATTGAGAAGTATCCTTATATAAATACATATATTTTCTTAGTGTAACCCGGTTGAATTTTAATCATTAGTAGGTTATACCAGTTTGAATAAATCAGTTCATAGTTTAATAAATAGTTTAAGGTTAAAAAAGAAAAATTTAATAATCATTGACAGGTTATGATTTTGCTGTATAAGAAAAATAAATTTTGTGCTATGTTCATGTTTTACATTTAAAAGGTTAAATATGTGTTGGTTGATATTGGTGAAGATGCTTTTTTAATGCCTGTAAGAATAGGAAGAGAAGTACAGAAGTGTTTTGTGAATTTATTTTATTCTGAAAGTTTTGCAATGAGCCAATCACGGTGGAGGTCAAAGGAGAGGGGGAGAAGGATCGAGAGACGAGGGTTTTTTGGGTCTGATAAGAAAAACGTGGTAAAGATTAATAGAGAAAATGTGCCTTTTTGAGTGAGAGTGTTCAACCAGGACTCTTATATTTGCTGGAATGGTGATATTTCTGTCGGTGCGAGTGGCATACTCCGCACATGAAGACTGAAATCAGTGCTAAGCGTTTGCACGGACTTTGCTAACAAGCTAGCGGCCAGCGATCTTGTGTGGTTAAGCCTGTGTGGAACGGTGAGAGTGACGAGGAGCAAAGACCCTGACGGAGCCGGATAGTGTTACGGAGTGGTGGACTTTGCCCGCATCGTCGACTATGTGACTTTTCTCATCAACCATCTTCCTTTCAATTCTTTTCGTCCAGTTTCCCCTGGCGGATGCTTTGGATCCTATCCGTGTGAGGTTGCATCGGCTTCCGGTAAATAAGGTACCATTTTTAGTTTGGCCCGTGTGGTGAAGCAGCCATTTGGTTTAAGGCTACCACGTACACAAGCCACATTCAGGCCTGCAGCATTGGAGTATTTGAAGGGTATTTCTAATTTAAATTAGAGTTTGCCGGCTATTTTATTTTCTTGGGCCCTATTGTTTGTTTTATGTGAAGTTAAATGCCTTTGTTATATGGAAAGTGAGTTTTTCAATACCTGTTTACGTTGACACCTTTTTCTAACTAAATCTGGTGAATTTTTTATAAAACCGTTGTGGTTATTGTCTCTTTGATATTTTAGGTTGATTAAGGGAAAAGAGTAATTTCTTGGGTTGACTTTGAAAGTGTTTTTATTATAAGTATTTAAAAGACATTTCATTTTCTTTGAAGGTGTAAATAATACTGTTTAATAGTGATTTAGAGGGGGAAAGTATTGCATACTAGGAGTTAGTAGGTACACCCACACACAGGTTGAATACAGATACATTTATTAGTGAAACTCACATATTTGGGTAAAACGAAATTTAAAGAACTCAGGCTAGCTACCTCTCATTATAGTGAAATACGCTAGAGAGGCGCTACATAAATTGGAGGCACCGCTGGGATATTTAGTGTGGGTTTCTTCTTTTTTTATTATTTATTTGGCCTTGAAAATTAGCATTCTGAAACTTTAAATAGTGCTAACTATAAGCTTAAATGGAACGTATGAAAGAGCTAGTATCAGACTTAAAGGGATGGTGCCGTGGAGAGGCATTAGATGAGGCTCATGCAGTCATGGTGCTCATTCGTGAAGATGTAGACCCAAGTGCAATAGAAGAGACAATGCAAACAGTGAAGTGCTTGGGACGTGTGCGAGTCAGAGGCCGAATTTTCAACAGCCATCTAAACCGATACTTGGTCCTGTGTGAATGTAAGGAAGTAGTAAAAGGTGAAATTGTTCCTGTTGAAATGTTTCCTATCCCTGGTGGAGAGCCGTGGCCGGTTATCATAGCAGATGCACTTGCCAACACACAAGTTGATATCCACAGAACCCCACCAGCTCCAGGTAAACAGTTTGAAGGCCTTCACACATTGTTCCCTGAAGATGGGGCTGCTGCTAAGTCAACAGAGGCCATTTTGCGAGCTGTGAGTGATTTACTGGACAAGACGTCAAAGTCCTCAGGTGAGCATGGAAGCTATCGCCGTCTACGAACTTTCTCTGGGATGTTACCCACCCCCGCTGGAGAAGAGCAGTTCGACCACTGGTTGGGTCAAGCACGGCTCATGGTGGAAGAGTGTGACTGCTCTCACAAAGAGAAGAGGCAGAAATTGATGGAAAGTCTTAGAGGCCCAGCGCTGGACATTGTAAAATCAATACGAGCCAGTGATCCTGAGGTGAGCCCTGAAGATTGCTTAGAAGCACTGGAGCATGCTTTTGGGACAGCAGAGTCAGGAGAAGAGTTGTATTTTGCATTTCGTTTACTGCAGCAACAACCAGGTGAGAAGCTGTCTGACTTCCTTAGACGTCTAGAGCTGTCGTTAACTAGGGTGGTGCAGAGAGATGGTCTTCCCCTTGGATGTGCAGATAAAGTGAGACTTGACCAGTTGTTGGGTGGTGCAATAGCCTCTGATCTGATGTTAGTTAACCTTCGTCTGAGAGAGAGAAGAGCAAAGCCCCCATCCTTTCTTCAGCTGTTGAAGGAGGTTCGCACAGAAGAGGAATATGAGGCTTCACGAAAGAAGATTACTCCTGTCCTGCAAAGTGGAACTGTAAGGCAGAATGCTGATGCGAAACAGGCCGAAATTCAGAACTTGAAGTCTGAGATCAAAGAACTACAGGCCTTGGTTGCTGCTGTTGTGTCAAAGCCAGCACCAGACCCGTCGGTTAGCAGCGAGAAAATTCCCCCAAAGGTAGTGTACAGTGAGTGCAGTTCGGACAGGGAAATAGCAGCTTTGAAAAAACAAATGAAGCGTTTGCAACAGAAAGTCACAAATAAAGTAGCTGAACCTCAAGCTGCCATTTCAGCGGTGATTACCTCCAACGGAGTAGCCAGCTCCCCACAACGATCAGTCAAAGTATCAGAGGAACACTTCTGCTATCGATGTGGTGAGAGTGGGCATTTCGCCAGGAAGTGTCAAAGCCCAGAAAACCAGGCTAAAGTTATCAAGAGACTTTGAAGCTGTCCAAGAACCACCAGCCGTCAAATGATGCCACAGCTAATAAAGTTAACTGTTCTGTTAAGGAAAGTACAGCGGACATGCCTGAGAGTGTGCATATTCCTGATGGTTTAGTTGGACCGCCTAGCCTGGTGCCGCTAAAGGTTAATGGACAACCCTGCACTGCTCTATTAGATAGTGGCTCTCAGGTGACGATCATTTTTGAACCCTGGTACCAGAAGTACTTGTCTGATATCCCCATTCAGCCAGTATCCGGTCTTTCCCTGTGGGGTTTAAGTGAGTCTGGAGCTAGCTACCCTTACCGTGGCTACGTGGTAGTTGATGTGGAGTATCCAGCTGAGGTGTTAGGAACCAGTCAGACTGTAACTGTCCTAGCTCTCATATGTCCTAACCCCAGGAGTGAAGATAAGATGTCTGTCATTGTGGGCACCAACGCAAGCCATGTTAGACGCTTGGTGAATCAATGCAAAGACAATGGCATTGATGTCACCCGTACTCTAGGGTTTCGTGTTCATGTTGCGGAAGATCAACCTGATCTAACGGGTGTGGCAGTCCAAGAGGAGGAGGCGGGTCGTGTCCGATGGATGGGTCCAGGCCCCTTGGTTCTACCTCCAAATGGTGACACTCATGTTGTGTGTAAAGTTGAGCTGAGGAAGCCTGTGGCTCAAGAAATACTGATGATTGATTCCTCACCCGCAGCTGTCTTACCTGCAGATGTGATTTTTTCATCCTATGGTTGTGCCCAGTGGGGCAATGGATGTCCACAGTTTAAGAATAAATTAATCTTCAAGAGAAACTTCCATACCTGTGGGAACAGTGCTTGGATGTGTGTACCACATTGATTCAGTTGCGACGATTCCTCCTAAGGAGACTGCTTCCTCTGACTTTGATGAGAGCCTGATACATTTTGGAGACTCCCCCATGTCTGAACAGTGGAAGAACAGATTACGTAAGAAACTGAGTCAAAAGTCTCATGTCTTCTCAATGCGCGAGTGGGACGTGGGATTAGCTAGAGGAGCAGAGCACCGGATCCGACTTTCTGATTCCCGCCCTTTCCGTCAACGATCATGCCGGCTAGCCCCAGCAGATATCGAAGACGTGAGAAAGCATTTACAAGAATTGCTGCAGGCTGGAATCATAACAGAGTCGCGGAGCCCCTATGCATCCCCTATAGTTGTAGTCAGAAAGAAGACTGGGGCTATAAGGATGTGCATAGATTACCGTCTGTTGAATAGCCGAACCATACCCGACCAGTACACAACACCAAGCTTTGAAGATGCGCTCAATGCTTTAACCGGAAGTCAGTGGTTTTCTGTACTGGATTTGCGTTCGGGCTATTACCAGATAGCCATGTCCGAAGAGGACAAAGAGAAGACGGCATTCATTTGCCCGTTCGAGCAGTTCGAGCGAATGCCTCAAGGCATTACTGGGGCACCAGCAACCTTTCAAAGGTTGATGGAAAAGGCTGTCGGTGACATGAACCTCTTACAAGTGCTAGTGTACCTAGACAATGTGATCGTGTTTGGAAAAACTCTTGAGGAACACGAAGAGAGACTGCTCAAGGTCCTAGATCGTCTCTGTGAAGTTGGGCTGAAGCTCTCAGTGGACAAGTGTCAGATCTGTCTGCCAAGGGTCAAATACCTGGGGCACATTGTGTCTGTAGATGGAGTTGCCACAGATCCAAACAAGATTGAGGCCGTCACTACCTGGCCCATGCCAACAAACCTGAAGACGTTACAATCTTTTCTAGGATTTTGCGGTTATTACCGTCGATTCATCCAGAACTATTCTGAAATTGTAAGGCCACTGACTGAACTCACAAAGGGATATGCTCCAACTCAGAAGAGAAAGAAGTATGACCAATATGTGAACAAAGTCTTCTTGAAAGAATCGGAACCGTTCGGGGAAAGATGGGACAAATCCTGTGCAGATGCGTTTCATCAAATAATTCACTGTCTGACACATGCGCCTGTCCTGGCATTTGCCAATCCACAATGTCCATACATCCTGCACGTGGATGCAAGCTTGAAGGGTCTGGGTGCTGTTCTTTACCAAGAACACCCTGGAGGTGTGAGACCAGTCGCCTTTGCAAGCAGAAAAGTCAGCTCTGCAGAGAAGAACTACCCTATTCATCAGCTGGAATTCTTGTCTCTCAAGTGGGCCGTAGTCGACAAATTCCACGACTATTTGTATGGGGCAAGATTCACCGTACGCACCGACAACAACCCTCTGACGTACGTGCTGTCCAAAGCGAAGCTCAACACGGTAGGGCATCGCTGGCTAGCTGCCCTATCGACATACGAGTTTGACGTGCAGTATCGCCCAGGCCGACAAAACATTGATGCCGACTTGTTGTCCAGGAATATGCCAGAGGAGGATGACAATGGCTGGGTGACTATACCTCAGTCTGGAGTGAAAACCATCTGCCAGAGAGTCTGCATCACAGAGTCTGCATGTAGTACACCAGTCTATGTTGCTCAGCTTGGAGCATCTCCCCACTGTGTTCCTGAACTGTATGCGTTTCCAACACATATGGAGTTAGAGTCCCTGAAACTCATGTCCAAAATGAGTCTCCGAAAGGCGCAAGAAGAGGATGAAGCCATTGGACCAGCCATCCAAGCCATCAAGACTGGGCACTGGCCAGAGGAGGGGAACATGTGTCCTGAATTGCCCAGATTGAAAAGAGAAGCTGGGAAGATGTCAATGAAAGATGGACTGGTATCGGTACTCTAAGAGACCATCCGGAGATGTGGTCAACCAACTCATCCTGCCCAGAGAGTTCCGGGAGATGGTTATGCAGGCCATGCATGATGACATGGGGCATCTTGGACAAGAAAGAACTGTTGACCTGCTCCGTAGTAGATTATTTTGGCCTAGGATGTCGATGCAAGTGGAAGAGTACATCAAGAACTGTGGGGAGTGTGTCACTCACAAGACCCCCATACAGAGAGCTGCTCCATTGCACCAGATCGCAAGTCAGGGGCCTATGGATTTAGTGTGCATGGACTTTCTTTCTATGGAGCCTGACTCCAAAGGCATAAGTAACGTGTTAGTAGTCACGGATCATTTCACGAGATACGCCCAGGCTTTCCCAACTAAAAACCAGAAGGCCTTGATGGAGAAATATTTCATACATTATGGATTGCCTTCAAGGATCCATTCGGATCAAGGAAGAGATTTCGAGAGCCGTCTGATCCGAGAACTGTTGACCTTGATGGGGATACGTAAGTCGCAGACAACGCCATATCATCCGCAAGGAGATCCTCAGCCAGAAAGGTTCAACCGAACTCTGCTCTCCATGCTTGGTACGTTAGGCCGGGGGAAGAAGCGTACGTGGAGTCAACATGTGCCTTACCTGGTCCATGCGTACAACAGTACTAAGTGCGATGCCACTGGTTACTCCCCTTACCATCTAATGTTCGGCAGAGAGGCGAGACTTCCAGTTGATCTGTGTTTTGGAACGTCCCCAGATGGCGTAGAGGAGGCGTCTCACACCCGATATGTAACCAAGCTGAAGGAAGATTTAAAGCACGCCTACAAGTTAGCCTCTGATGCTGCAGACAAACGTCATCAGAGAAACAAGAAGTTGTATGATCGCAGAGTTACCTTTCAGTCCATAGAGATTGGCGACAGAGTACTGCTCCGGAATCTAGGCTTGAAAGGCAAGCACAAACTGGAAAGCAAGTGGAGTTCTGACCCGTATGTTGTCGTTGGAAAGATGCTAAACCTACCTGTGTTCAAGATCAAGCGGGAAGATGGAAGGTTAGGGACAAAGACTATACACAGGAGCCACCTTCTTCCGATTGGACAGCTTGTGAGAATGCCTTTCACTGACCAAGATGTTGATCCGCCTGAGAAACCCAAGACCAGAGCAGACACTCGTAGGAGAAGTCAAAGGGACTCAAGACCAGAGATTCAAGAGTTACAGGAGTTTTCTGACTCGTCCTCTGACATGGAGTATTATGTCACTCACCATTGCACTCGAAGAGAGCCTGTCCCAAGGGTGATACATACTACTAGGCCCGTAATTGAATTAGAAGATGACCTTGAAACGGAACAAGAAAATGATTCAGGGCCAGAGGAGGTTGACCAGAACTATGCACCCGGACCTGAGAATGAGGAGTGTGATCCCGAAGTAACTCAGGAAGAGACTAGTGAAGTGGGAACGGAGTCTGAACAAGAAGTAGTATCTGAGGTCCGTGAGAATAGAGTGCAGCCCACCTCTGAGCCTAGACCTAAGAGAACTGCCAAGCCAACTATTAGACTTACCTATGATGAGCCTGGTAGATCAAGGGATGAGCCTTTGACTATCGTACATAGAGGGATAGTCATTAAAATAGGAAAACACTAGACACACTGATTATTATGCCCTTAGGACTCCTTTGTTAGTATTAGTGTCTGATGAGGACACGCAGAATTGAATTTTAATCATTAGTAGGTTATACCAGTTTGAATAAATCAGTTCATAGTTTAATAAATAGTTTAAGGTTAAAAAAGAAAAATGTAATAATCATTTACAAGTGAAATACGCTAGAGAGGCGCTACATTAGAAAAACGAAAATAAATAAATGTAAATAAACTGTCAAAAGAGTTGCATCTTCCTCGCTTGCCCTGAATGCGGGCAGCCTATAGGTCTGTGTCCACCGCGCGCGCACAGAGCGACTGCCTTCTGAGAGGAACATCCGGTTAGTCATCCTGACGTAAAATACTTTCTTAACTTTACCAGCCTATAAAAAAGACATCTTTAGTGAGCTTGTAAATTAATTGTAAATGACATTTAAAACTACGAAAAAGTTGTAAAACTAATTCGGGTACATATAGAGGAAGTAGTTCGTTTGACACAGCTTTCAAGTATCCCAGTAAAGATGTGTTTTCAAAGACGATATAGACAAAGTTCCCTCACAACAATTAAACTCACAGGAACGCTAAACATGACTGAGGGCATGTACGTGTGTGCGCATACCAAATTGGAATCACTGACCGTTTTCCTCAAGTAATTTTTTTACCGGTCAATGTTTTAAGCTATACGTATAAACCTAAATATAAATAACGTTATGCTTAAAAATCTGAAAAATCTAGTTTGCCTTGTGCAGCAGGAAGAAGGAGATCGGTTTCACCACTTCAAATGAAACCCACTGAACATTATCATAAAATGGACTCCATTCATGTACCTGTAACAGTAAGCTATAGCACATCTATGAGTACCACGCGGCTTTCCGTCTTTTTCTACAGTCACTCGTTCTTTCCGTTAATGTCACGCTGTGCTAATGGGGCAAATTCGCACCGATAAAAAAAAAACTCGAAGTAAAAACTCGTAGTAAAGCTACATAAAAGGCGAGGATCATTTTCCACGGGTGCAGGTGGAGGCTGCTGTGTAGAACGTTAAGCGCATTTATTCATCCGTTAACCGTATATCATCAGTTCTTCTGCGTCTCTTCACAGCATTTGTCCAACAACACAAACATGAGTGTATCTCTGAAGTGTCCATCACTACGAGTTCCCTTCAGTATATAATGCAAACATGTGACGCCAATAAATATACTGGGATAAAATAAACAGATTATCAAGACGAAAAAGGGAAAAAAGGGGAGTTTGGTTCAGTTTGTGAGGTGCAGCGCGCCGCCAATAAAGAAAAGAAGAGAGGACAGAGCGCATACAGTAAATTTTCTTTGTTCTGTTTTCTGTTTTGACAATAAATCGTCAGTTTTTTTAAAAGTTGTCAAGCGATTGTGTTAGCGTCTTTTCATCATCTCAAACTGGACTGCCTGTTTATTATCAAAATAATATATTTTGAGGAATTAAAGTATTTTTTTATTTTAAAGTGTTTTTTGTTGTTTTAAAGGTACATAACACAAACAAACCAACAAGCATTCTCTTATGTCATACAAGGCATCCCCATCCACAAACCTCATATTTGTATACGTCATCTCCCGTATCCCCTTCCGTCGCAGATTAGCATTTGAAGGATTTTTATGATGGTTTAAACGTGCCTTTACATTTAATATGCTCCAAATTTCATTATTCATTACTAACTGTGCATAACATGTTGAAAATATGACCACATTTACATTTATTCATTTGGCAGACGCTTTTATCCAAAGCAAATTACAAGTAGTTTTATACAGTGGCACATTACTGCAGAGCAATCAGGGTTAAGGTGCCTTGCTCAAGGACCCTTCAGTCATGACCTGCTGGCACTGAGATTAGAACCGGCAACCTTCTGATCACAAGCCCAACTCTCTAACCACCAGGCCACAGCTGACCAGTATGAAGAATTTAGGACTCATACTGAGGGCTTTTTCCATAGGAAATGGGTATGTGTGTGTGTTAAGGTCAGGTTACGCACAGAGCGTGTTGGAATGTGTGAGGGTATCATGTAATGTCTTACAGATGGAACCAGATTTGAAAAACAAGGCAGTGAGCTGGTTGGCTGAGACAGGACAAAGGACAGAAAGCGGATTGGACCCCAGCTGAAGAAGAGGCACCCCAAAATATTATAAATATGCTGTGAAGTTGTTTTTCTGGGTCGGTCGGGCCGTTGTAAAGATATCAGTTCTTTTTGTAAGACTGAGTCTAAGGCAGCCCACCCACCCATCGGCTGGTGTACACAGCTGATGTATTTTGTTTTAATCTTCTGATCAATAAACTTCAAGATTTTACTTTGACTGGCCTCCTCTCCAATTTTGAACGCGCAGAACATTGATCGAATGTTCAACACATTCAAGGTCTATACAAATACTGAGAATGCACACAGAGCAAAAAAAAGTATAAAAAATAATAATAAAAATTAAAATAAATAAAAAAAGGGGGAGAGATCAGACCATAAATTATAATCTAAGGAATTAGCATCAAATGTATTTTCATAATAATCTAAGAAAGGCTGCCTGAAACCTTTCTGCTGAGTTTTGGACTGTAATTCTTAACTTTTCAAGCTGAAGGAAGGACATTGTTTCGCACACCCAACGTGAGTGTTTTGGGGAAGAGGAAGATTTCCAATTTGTAAGAATTAGTCCGCGGGCTAACAGCGTAGAAAATGCTATTAATTGAGATTGGCCTCTTGAGACCCCAACCTTACTGTGTACCAAATATTGCAATAATAGGATCCGGATCAATATTCTTTTTACAAATATAGGTGAAAGTATTAAATATCTCAGACCAGAATCTGCCTATGCTTGGGCATGACCAGAACATGTGAGCCAGAGAGGCAGGGGCTTGATGACAGCGCGTACAATTGGGATCCACATTAGGATACATTTTTGCCAATTTGGTCCTAGAGAGGTGCAGGCGATTAAATACTTTGAATTGTATCAACCTGTGCCTAACACAGATAGACGATGTGTATATTTTATGTATAGCTTTTTGCCAAATTTCATCTGTCAATTCTATGTTTAAATCCTCCTCCCATTGTACCTTAAGAGGTATTATATTTCATGGCCTCGGTTTTAAGAGGAATGAACGAAACTGGGAACGGACAAAATTACGGACCTGAAGATATCTAAAAAAATTTTTGGTAGACTTAATTTATTAACCAAATAGTCAAAAGAAGCAAATGTGCCATCTACAAAAAGATCTCCCACACTGTTTATGCCTTTTCTAGCCCAGGTGAGGAAGGCCGTATCTATCAGTGATGGCTTGAAAAGAGAGTTTGAGAACAGAGGCATAGACACCAAGGCTTGTACATGACCAAAATGCTTGCGAAATTGGGTCCATATGCGTAAACTGCCTCTTACAATAGGATTATCCGTATGTGCACCCACTGAGACTGGCAGTGGAGAACACAGCATTGATGCCAGAGAGACGGATGAGCATGAGTGTTGTTCCATTAGACACCAACTCGGGCTATCCCCACCAACAGAAGCTCCATACCATATTACTAATTTGTGAATGTTTGCAGCCCAATAATAATATAAAAATTTGGCAGAGCAAGTCCAGCATTCTCCTTACGTCTTTCGAGAACTGTTTTACGTACGCGAGGTATAGTTTTGTTCCATATAAATGTACTGATGTGACTGTCAAGCTCCTTAAAGAATGATTTGGGTATGAAAATTGGGACTGTTTGAAATAAGTACACGATCTTAGGTAGCGTTACCATCTTTACTGAATTAATACGACCAGCCAGGGACAGAGGCAGAGTAGAGTAGACCAACGATTAAGGTTCTCTTTAATCTGTCCTAAGGCTGATTTAAAGTTATTTTGGAATAGGTCTTTATATTTACTTGTGACACTTACCCCCAAGTATGTCATGGAACCCTCTGTATTCCTGAATGGGTATGAGTCAAAGGATCGATTCTGAGCAAAAACGTTAATTGGGAACAAAACACTTTTGGTGAGGTTAATCTTATACCCAGAGGATTTACCAAATTGAGAGATGGTGTCTACACTGTAAAATGTAACTGATGATCTTACTAATACAATTAAGTGAATATAACTTATTTTGAATAGGTTTGTTGACCTTACTAAGTTTAATAAAGTAAGGGCAACTTTTTAGCACGGAAAGTTAATAAACTGCCTAATAAAAAGATTCAATTACCCACTACTTAAAATAATAAGTATTTTGAAACTGTTCGAGTGGTCATGCGCAGTTCTACCAGTAGGTGGAGCCGATTTGAAACGCAAACGCAATACCATTATTTCTAGGGAAGAGCACGTGGAAAGGTGAGTCAGTGCTTATTTGTTTCATTTTTAATATCTGAATTGCTTTGCATACATCATTTATTGTGTAATAATCCGATTAAATAAACTAGTGTTACACGTGAACATTGGATGCGTTTTTATTTTGATCAAATTCTTGGATTGTGCTAATCGAAATGAGGAGTCTAGCATTAGCAAGTCGCTATAATCGTTAGGTCCATGCTTTCAATCAAGGAACATTTTAATGTTTTTTTAGGCTATAATGCAGATTTCTATATTGCAATAATTATGTAGACTAACAGCAAGGATAATTAATATATCAGAAGTTTTATATTGGGAGTGGGTCTGAAATTTCTCCAGGATCTGTTTTAAAGAAATATAATATAGTAGACTATCGTGCTGCGCACATCATTTGTTTGTTAACAAAGGAGTTACACTAACAGGGATTGCAATTCACAAACGTTCATTATTTGCATGTGCTTTAAATCCTTGTCAATTTCATTCGCGTGCTGTTCTGCCATGTGCTTATTTCTGAGCGCACCAAAAAGCCTGTCAAACAGCGCCTGATTAGAATACTGGAATTCGTTTTTCACGTCTTTTTGCGGTCAATTATACACAATATTTTCATTAACAAAGTTGGTCTAAAGTTATAGTAAACTTAACTTATTTTTTTAATCGAATGCGTTTGTTTTTTAGATGCGTGCAGGTCTTAAAGCGACAGCAGTCTAGTGAACATTAGGGATGTGCACATCGATATCGATATATCGATACTCGAAAGCTACTGTTTAGGTATCGATATTTCATAAAAAGTATCGATATCTTAATTAAGGCATGACTAAATGTTATCAAAGCTGTGCAGTGTTTATGTCAATCGGTGACTGTGTTTATAATGTTAAAACTTTCCAGCCGGCTGTGCGTGCGTGCGTGCGTGTAGTCTGTAGCGCGATGACGTAGTGGACTGTACCCATGGATGTTATACCCGCATGCACTGCGGGTGTATTTTGATGGTGCAGCGCGAGTTGTGTGGTCACGTGGACGACGCATTCATTTTAAACAGAGCGGCACGATGGCAGAGAGGAAACGTAGCGTGGCGTGGCTTATTTTTTATTAACAAAGATAAAATAATGATAACGTTTTTTATCTTCATCCATTATGGCCTAGCATGTCTGCTATTCAATTATCATTGCTAATATATTATGTTATATATGATATTTCTCTTTTATAGGCTGTTACTTTGTACGTTTTTTATTTTTTAAATAGGGATATTCGTTTGGCTATATTGCAAAATAATAAAACCAACATTAAAAAGAATTGTGATTCATATTTTGCCATATCGCCCAACCATACTTCAAATGTTTGAACACTACATATTGATTTGTAAATAAAAATACAAAGCTGTATATTGAAAAGTGTGAATGTTAATATTATTTTCATCATTTGCAGAGCTTGTTTTGTGACATGACTTGAGACATGGAATGGAAATGTAAGTACTGTTTTTTTTCCTGTGAAAAGAGAGCTCTCCTATTGAAAGATTATCGCATAAAACATGGAAGCTACGCCAGAACTACACCATTTCCATGCCTACACACAGACTGTTTGTGTTCTTTCAAGTCATTTAATGCATTGAAGGTGCATCTAACAAGAAGCCATTCCCAACATGATGGAGAACAAACAAGTGTATCAAAAGAATCTCAATTAATATTTCACTGTCCACTATGTGAATTCAACGAACCTTGTACAGAATCTGAGTTTTTCACCCACTTGCGTCAGCATTTAAAAAGAATGAAAAGGTTCAGTGCCCATTCAATGACTGCAATTTTGAGAGCAGAATTTATTCTACATTTAATGCTCAAAAATGTAAGGAACACCAATTAAGCAGTCAGAGGAAGTTCAAACCCAGCATTGCAGTTGAAATTCTAAATATAGCTGCAGAATTTCCACAAGATGTTACTCAAAATGCGTCTTACCATGAGTCAATGAATTCTACTGAATTTGGCGAAAATGAAAATGAGGACCAGACTCAAAATCTGGATCATTTGCAGAATCAACTACAACGTAATTTAGGCTTGCTCTTTCTTAAGATGCAAACCATCCTGCATATCTCTGATTCAGCAGTACAGGAATTAATTCAACAAATCAACCAGATCTTTCATCTGTCAAAGCCCCTTTTATGTAATGCCATACAGCAGATTCTAGATCAACATGGAGTCAGTGATAATGCTTCTGTTTTCAGAGACATTGTGAAAGCTGTCACAGAGAATAATTTGATCTTAAAAATGACTGATTCTGGTGAGGCTCTTTCTACAGTCAGTAAAAGAGCATCATATTTTCAGAAAGAGTTTCCAATAGTTGTGCCAACAGAATATAAACTTGGTAAAGACTCGCAATCATTTGCTGATGTGCCAATTCTAAATATGCTTCAGGTGCTTTTAAATAGAACTGATGTTTTGGAGAAAGTTCTTGCTCCTTTTGAAAATGCAGATGGGATCAACTCTTACAAAGACAGCACTAACTATCGTGAGAATGATTTTTTGATGGCAGGGACATTTAGGATTTTGCTTACCATATACACTGATGAATTTGAGATTGCGAATCCTCTTGGCACTTCAAAAAAGAAACACAAGATGTTCAGTGTCTATTGGGTTCTTGCTAATCTTCCATCTAAACACCGGTCATCTCTTCAGGCAATTCAGCTGGCACTTTTATGCAAGGCTAGTGCAGTAAAAAAATATGGATATGAGAAAGTCCTTCACCCTCTTGTACAAGACCTCAAAACTCTGGAGACACATGGTGTCTTTTTGGAGCAGTTAGGGGAATGTGTTAAGGGAACTGTTCTCAATGTATCTGCTGACAATCTCGGTGCTCATTCCTTGGCAGGATTTCAAGAGAGCTTCATCGTGGAACACCCTTGCCGCTTTTGCATGGTGAAAAAGAGTGAAATTCAACAGAAAGACGTACTGTCAGGAGGATTTGAACCCAGGACAAAGGTGAATCATGACAGGCAAGTTGAGGAAGTTTTAAAAGACTAAAATTTG
Source organism: Barbatula barbatula (assembly GCF_947034865.1). Lineage (NCBI taxonomy): Eukaryota > Metazoa > Chordata > Actinopteri > Cypriniformes > Nemacheilidae > Barbatula > Barbatula barbatula. The sequence continues at coordinate 1,657,217 of NC_136769.1, read as the reverse complement.
CTAAAACAGTATGGTGTAAAAGGCAGGTGTGTTTTAAATGAGCTTGATCATTTTCAATCTGTCAGTGGCTTTCCACCTGACATCCTTCATGATCTCTTGGAGGGTGTCATACCCATTGAAATGGCACTGTGCCTCAATGATTTAATCAACAAAAAGTACATCACCCTTGAGTATGTGAACAGAACAATCAAACAATTTCCATACAAATTCATAGACAAGACCAATCAACCTCAGGTCATTCCAATTACATTTGCCTCAAGAGGCACGATTGGGGGCAATGGCCATGAAAACTGGGCATTTTTAAGACTTCTCCCACTAATGGTTGGCTTCGATATCCCAGAAAATGATGCAACATGGGAGATTTTAATGCTTTTGAAAGACATTCTAGAACTGGCGACATCCTTCAGATTTACTGATGACACCATTGATTTTCTTGGGGCTAAAATTTAAGAGCACAGAGGTTTGCTTTTAAAAGTATTTCCTAATTTCGTGTTGCACCCCAAACACCACTACATCGAACATTATCCACAACTAATAAGGACATATGGGCCACTTAGAGATGTCTGGACCATGCGTTTTGACACCCGCTTCGAATGTTATCACTCGATTGAATGGGCGTTATCAGTGGTTATCAGCTGATACATATGGGCCAGATGGGGGCTGCTGCGCCTACTGGTAGGCTCAGAAGGCTGTTATCACCCATCCAAATGCCTAATCATTGATTCAGACACAAGAAAGACTCCAGATCCAGTCCCAGAGGAATCCATCTCACCGGTGATCGAACGTATACTGGATTACGCGATGACGTTGCGCTAATTCACGTTTGGATTACGTGATGACGTTGCGCTAATTCCCGCTTGATAGTTTCCCTCCCGCGTCATATTTCACGCACTTTCAGGTAAGACAATTTAAATTATGAAACTGTGCATTCAAACTATGAATAATTAGTCAATAAGATAAACAAATACAGAAAATCTGTTTTAGTTGGCGTGACATGAGTGTAGAAATGAGATAACGTTATATATTACTTATTAGCCTGAAATATACGATATGCTTTCCTGCTCACTGAAGCTAACGTTATATTATACTCGCATTGACTGAAATATTAAATTCCAAGACGTAATTCTATGGCAAATAAAGTTCTATGGGTTAAAATCTGTCTGCCTGTCTGACTATCTAATAGATCACTAAATAGATATCCCTCATCTGCATCCCATGTCCACTGATGTGTTTATATCTTATAGGCTGTGATAATAAGTATGGGTTGTAGTTTGCCTTATCCAATAATTGCCAAATATTTTGATTTCAGTTATGGGAAAAGCAGTTAAGGGCACACGCTTCAGGAGCGTTAAGATTAAGGTGCTACGGAGATCTGTCACTGGCCCTGCAAAGGTTTCTTACCTACATCAAGGTCTCCCTGAGCCCAACTGCCAACTGACCCCCCCTTCAGACCCCACCACAGACCCCTCCACGTCTATTACACCTCAACAGGCTGAACCTGATGATGTGGCACCGAGCTGCAGCTCATGTTCTGAGACGTCTTACAGTAAGGCAAAGAAGAGAGAGCTTCATGCCTGGGATGCAGTCAAGGATGACATGCTTAAGGTGTCGTTTGAATGTTCAGCACCGATCACTACCAAGTGTGTTGTCTGCCAAGAACATGCTGATTATAGGTGCGTGGAGTGCAGCGCCACTGCAGTGTTTTGTGAGGCTTGTCTCAAAAGGACTCACAGAAATTCACTGCACCTTCCTGATAAGTGGAATGTAAGAATAATAGCATGCAATCATACACAAAGAAAGCAAATTTGTAGTAATTTTTATGAACTGAATCAATTTTTTTTATGTAGTAATAACTGTTAGTGTTTTAAAAACTTTTTTGGGCTATATTCAATCTTACAGAATGTTTACTATGAGCCATCCACCCTGGGGTTAGTCCTATATTTACCTGAAGGCCATGCTACCCATGCTGTGTACACAAAGGACATGAAGATCATTGTCAGCACAGGTTTGTCATTTTACATTGACATTTAATTTTCTTGACAAGTTAAGGGATCCAATCCTTTTAGATGGTTTCCTATAAAGAATTCATCAAAATTTGTAAAAGAAAATTGAAAATTACAATAAATTAAATAACTAACATTATAAAACGGTATGTTCTGGTCCTTGATTCTGATTGACTGAACCGAGTTCGGGTGTAAAGGTATAAAATACCCTTAAATATAATGACTGACCGCATTACATAGCCTAAATATCACTTCATTTACTTTATTTTATGAAACCTTTCTAAAGATATGGAATAACCGTTTTATAAAAGCCATAAGCTTAGAGTCTCCACTTCGCGTCATGCCACAATACCCTTCTGCTTCCTGGGGCTTAGTGCTTTATTAAGTTATAGGCGACACAGTCAAGTGATTAAGTCTATACTGATAATGTAGTCTCTATAGTAGTACTTTGTAATGTTTTTATTTTCCTTTTTTATTTTGCAGGACGGCTCTGCACCGTCACAGCCAATATGTGTGCGTGTGAACCAGAACCCATAACTCTGCTTAGGTATGGGCTATGGCCAGCAACAGGCGACAAGCCCCAGACAGCCTTCTCCATCCCGCTGCTAGAGCTTTTTGTTTGTCTGTCATTGGAGTGTCAGGTTTCTGTTGAGGGTTTTTGCAACACCCTGCGCTGGAAAAATAACCTTAGACTTGCAGAGGTAAGCCAGTTTGCAGAGGTCAGTTTGAAGTCCTTTCTATGAAGTGAACATTTCAGTTACTTTCATGGAAGATTGACCAGTCCATATAAATGTTACCACCTTTCTTGATTGTACTATCAATAATTATCACAACTAAAAGTAAACATTTATGAAACCATCTAGGATTTACAGTTGTAACATTACAAAGTATTCTTGATATTTTTCTATAAAATAACAAATTCTTAGTGAACCACCATCAACAGTTTCACTGACTTCTGCTTATACCGTAGGTTAACGCACTCTACAGAGCCCTGGTGGGAGAATCGATATCTCATTTTAGGCATCACCATTTCCGAAAAAGAAGTTTGGTAGATGTTTGCCCACAGATAGATGATGGCACCACATGTCCAGCATGTCCAAAGGTTGGTTCTAGTTCCAGCGTGGTCCTTGTTTGATTAACCATAATTGCATTTTCCATGACCACATGGCATTGAATTAATATCTGCATAATTAGTTAATTTTTGTATAAAGTATTATAATAGAGTAGTAATAGTATAAGTGCATCAACCTGTTGCAGGATTACAGTAAGTGTTTGTTTTCCAGGCGGATGGAGATATGATAGTGGCATTGGATGCCAACTTTGGCCTTGTGAGGAAGCAAAGCTCAGGGACAAGTGCGGTTGAGCCATTACATGGAACCCGCATGTTTGTTGGTGAAAAGGATGTAGAGGAATACCTGCTATCACATCTTGACAGCTCAAAGCCTCACGAGGTGAAACATAGTTGCAGAATACTCTTAAAGACTAAAAAAAGACCATTAATCCTCCCATAAATCTATGTTTTTCTTTAATCTTTAGGATTGCAGTAACTTCAAGGCTGGCAACGTGCTGAGGTCACCACAGCAAGCAAAGAAACTTGATGTTACAGGAGTGTTTGGAGCCTCCTGTCGTCATGAAATGCCCCTAATGTTTGTCAACATGAGCCAAGGAGAACGGCAAGTCTATGTCACAGTAGTGATAATGCCCTGTCTTATTCCACCAATAAAAAAAATGCTTAGAATTGCATGACCCTAACAATAGCCATATTTTATTTTTTATCTGTCACCAAATATGAACCTCATGGAATGTATATGGGCTATTTCAAAATATGAAAAAATTTGAACTTTACCACCTATCTATAATCTTCTCTAATCTAAGAAAACATGAAAAGTGATTGGATCATTTTGAGTGCCCCTATTGAGTATGTAGGTATTTGATTTGATGCTGGAGGTTGTGTGTATAATTATTTTTAAATTTTCCTCAGTAGAAAATGTCATCATTCATATTTTTGTCATGAAATAGATTAGCCTATCCCCTCTATGTCATTGATGAGCTACTTCGAAGATGTGAGGACAAGAACATACACCTGCGGGTAGTCTATGACATTGCCTGTGTTGTTGCCTCACATATGCATGTAAGTACATTTTTTCTGTGTAAAACTGAATGTTTATTTTGAGACTTCGACGCGTTAACTCAAAACCATGCCATACTGTGTTCAATCAGAAAACAGGGGAAGGCATACCACACAACATCTCCTTGGCTCTACCAGCATTTCATGTTTATGGACACAAATTGCCCTGCCAGGTAATTCATTGATTTTATAGAGAGATCAGCACCTGTGTCACACATCATTCACTCTCTGTTTGGCCTCCATTTTCCTGTCTATCCACTGCACAGCTGAAATTAAGTAGAAATGCCTAAAAAAATCTTTAATGTGACAGCTTTTGCCAGAGAAGAACTGGAATCCCCTAGCTGGGCCTGGGTTTTGAGGTTTTTTTTGTCTTCAATGGAGATTTGTGTTCCTCGCCACCGTGCGCATACTGTTTTGCACTGTTTGCCTGGCCGGGGGGGGGCTGCTTTAGAATTATACTTTTTACTTCATTAACGTTGCATATAGTAATTTATAGTCCGTTTAATATTTGTCCTGTTTCTCTCTCTCCTCTATCTTAAATGTTTTCCTTAAATGTTTCATGTACAGCTGCTTTGAAACAATGAAAACTTTAAAAGGGCTATATAAATATAGACTTGACTTGACATTTTCCCACCTAGTCCTCGTCTAAACTTGTTTCAGAGAAGTACAGTTTAGGACAATACAGTGGAAACCGCTTACCTCCTATCAGTCTGGCCAAACTAATCACTATAAGCTTGCTATAACCAATTTGTTTTATTGATTTATTATTGTCTAATTTGTACAATTATTAAATGATTAGGAAGTAATAAAATGAACAGCTTCACTAATTTATGCCCCACAAAAGTCCCAAAACGCCAGCCGTTCAGGAACAGGAGGGCAAAATAACTCACTAGGCCACAGCAGTGTGGGTAGAGGAGAACATCACATGACGCACAACTCCATACAGCACGTGTATATACAAACACACTGAATATGAACACAGTAAAAGGACTACTTGATTGCTATAAACTAATTGTTTACACACCATTTTTGTACGAATGATTCTGTCCCAATAATTATTTTGATTCATATAAGTGATTGATCACTGTAACCGTGATTTCACTGTAGTAGGATCATGCTCTGTGTCAGAGTATGTGATATTCTACCAATTGCTTTAATCACAGATCAAGTACAGCACCAGAAGGCTCAATGGGTTTGGGCTCACAGACGGGGAAGGAATGGAAAGGCTGTGGTCTTTCCTCCGAAGATTTGCCAGAGTCACAAAGGAGATGACTCCATCTCACCGCCTTGATCTGCTGACGGATGCCCTTTTGCATTATGGACGGAGGAAATCAACTGACCTAGGTTTGTCCACCGCTATATGACCTGTCAAAATTCTGTGCTGGTGATTCACTGTTTATACATTTTATATTTTCTGGAGTAAAGCTTGCACACAATTTGGTCAGCATAAGTAAAAACTTATAAACTGCCTTTACAGAGGTGCAGCTCCTCCAAAGACTAGACAAAGCAGAGAAATTATTGATTCTCGCTCAAGAAGACATCTCATCTGTCATCAGAGAGGCACCAGGTAAACAATGCACGTAATAAGCAGGTTAGAATAGTAGTGAATGGATGAATTTTGGATTCAATTTACAAGCGCATTTTGCACAGAGTATGTAGAATTGACAGTTTATATTATTAATATTCGTGTTTCCTGTTATTCTTGTTATGTCTAGTGTTGGTTTCTGAGGGAGACATGGAGAGATGGAAAAAAAGGGAGATGGAGCTAGCCCAACAAAAACCAAAAACAATAAGTAAGCAACTGAAGTAAAAGCTTGAATGTCTTGAATTACTGTTAGAATGTCATGAATGTTATTAATAAATAATGTTAATAATAAATAATATTAATAATAATAACATATATGTTATACTTACCTTTCCGTGTACCATGATGAAATGCAATCCTGTAAGGTCTGTGGAGCATTTTATTAGGGAAGTAGTAATGTCTATCTGTTCTCCAGACACTGTCTGTAGATGGAAAAGGGACTACATCATCAAGCTGGTTCAGTTCTACAAGTTCAAGTAAGAGTTCAGTGTGTTTACATAAGACTATATGTGGTAGTTACAGCCGTCTTTAAATGACCTGCTAATGTCCTTCAACATTGAAGCCTAGTTGTGATTACAGTAACTGCATGGTTTTGAAGGAAACTGTTACAATGGTTATAAAGTTGTTATAAGAGTTGCTATGATGATGCAGTAATTTAATATGGTGTGATTAGTAATCAATTACAACCAAGGCCTCCCTTATAATGTATACAATGTTTATTCAATGTTCTGCTTGATAGTTACTGACTTTTTGTGCTGTACTTTTTGTAATGTATAGATCCGGGACTCGTGAGTCATACACGTTGGTCGAAACAGAGTAAGTAAGCAGTAACCTGTCTGTTACTGTTCTTCTATCAGGTGTGTAAATAACATTTCATATTATTTGCTGACCATTGTAGAATTGAGGAGTCTCTGTTGAACATGGAGAAAAAACACCGCATTGGGAGAAGATGGCAAGAATCTGATTCAGACTTCCAAACAACCCTTAAAGAGGTTGACCGTGAGCTCAGAGGCCAACTGATCTCGAGGGCTAGAACTGAATCAAGGGAGAGAGCAGTCCTCCTCCATCTGAAAAGAAAATATCCAGGTAAAACGCTGTGGATAAGTAGATACATTAAGATCCAAGTTTTAAAAGGACCATAATACAAATTTCTCTGCTTGTTTCGATTTCCTAACTTTGCATCAGATGGGCAGGGCATTGCCATTAGACTTTCTAAGCAGGTTGCCAGCTCCAACAAGAGACTGAGACAAGCAATAAAAGAATACAACAGCATTCAGTGGCCACCGCAGATAAGTGTCTTCCCTGCAACAATTGATTTTCAGGAAGCATGCGATCCCTCTTGGCATGTCTATTTCTGCTTTGATGATAATGTAAGTACAGTTACCTAACCCTAGTAATCACACAGGAGTCACTCTAGTAACCACAACTACCTGCCAATCATCTAAGAAACCATCTGATAACAATCATTTTTTGTCTTCTTCCAGATTGAAGATGATGATGTTTCTAGGAGTCTAAAAAGACAAGCGGTTGATGCCTTACATATGAAGACTCGGGCAGCTGAGGAAAAGTGCATGATTTACCAGGAAATGAGAAATGTAACTGAACACCTCCATCAGCAGCATGCCGTTCTGTGTACTGCCATCAAAGACACAGAGCAGCCTGGTGCAAAAGCTTCTCTCATCCAACGTCTGCAACAGCTGGAAAGAAAACTACATCAAGCCATTGTGATATTTCACCCACATGTACCAGACATTGTACCTGCAGACAGCCCCTACTTGTGTCAGGCCCTCCCCATGTCAAGCATACAGACACTGCTATACAATGATGATGGTGATAATGATGACAATGAGGATGACGATGATAACTAGGTTTTAATGAACATGTATGATCCAGATTGAAGCGTCCTAACTCTGTTTTAAGGACCTGAACACAAACTGCATAATTGGAGTCCTCACTAAGGTCTTCAGCTTGTGAGAGAGACAACCAATGACGATGTTTAGGACTGAACCAGAATTCAGATGTTACAATTTAAATAACTGTTGTAAGTACTAGAAATATCCACTGATGAGCCTTTGAAGGTGCAGATGCTTCTGTCAGTGTCAGTCACTCTGTTGCATGTTGAGATGACAATAAAGTATTGAATCTTGAATCCTCTGACACAACTATTATTTTATAAAAATAAAATGTTAGTTTAATTATTTATAAAGCACTTTTATAGAACATACATGTTCACCAAAGTGCTGTACAGACATAAAAGTAATACAAATTTTAAGGGTAGAATGAAAAATACAATACTACATTTGCAGCAAATACACATGTTCACCGTACATAAAAAAAGCCCCTCGCATACTGTATTAAATGTAAGTCAATAAAAATAGTTGGATGGGTTTGAAACCCAAAAGAGTTTGTGTCAAGAACTGTGACAGAGAACCCAAGTGCAGGCAGCAAAACTGAGATGAAGGGGTTAACAAGGACTTTAATATATACAGAAAACAGGAACAAAACAAAAACCCACGAGGGGGTGACAAAACAGGGTACACAATAAACTGAACTAACTAAAGACTTGACAAGAATTACAACTACAAAACACCTAGACTAACAGAACACTCACACAGACCAGACCAGACCAGACCAGACCAGACCAGACCAGACCAGACCAGACCAGACCAGACCAGACCAGACCAGACCAGACCCTCAAAGACATGGCATAGCATTAAGCATGAAACAGTAAAGCATACCAGTACAACGAACGAGCACAAGACAATAGACAAGAGGGCATTAAATAGGGGAACAAACACAGGATAAATACTAAGGGGCAGGTGAAGGTAATGAAACACTAATGGGAAGGTTAACGAGACAAAAGGGCGGGAAACACTGACGAGACACGAGAAAGCACATGGCAGGTCAGAATCAAAACAAAGCCATGTCTTTCTCACACAAAACCTAAGGCTATGCCATGACTCCGCTGCAAGACCAAGAATAAACATGACATGATAGCGGAATCATGACAGTTTGAGCCTGCCTAACATGCAAAGGCAAATTATTCCATTGTTTTGGGCCACCACCGTAAAGGCACAGTCCTCGCTGTTTTTTAGCCTTGCACAGGAAACTAGGAGTAAATGCCCAGCAGACATAAGTATGCTGCATGGAACATGTAAAGGTATATTGACTCTACGATACAACTTTCCCCCAATTAGTTATATCCATGTTTTTGGCCATTGTCACAGCACTTATTCACAGCACACTTGAGAAGTCTCAACTGTATATTACATTTAATATTATCTTTAGTTCTAGTGCTTAAGTGGTTGCTATTGACTGCTAAAACCACATGGCTTGCATGACATACTTCCGTTCCGAAGTGTATTCTTCACAGACATCTTTTTAGATTTGCTAAGTAGGACAAAGTGTTATAATTCCAATATTTCAGCACAGCTTAATAGGACATTTCCACATTTTATCTGTGGCTTGGAAGCAGTCCGTGATATAGATAGAGGTAACAACCTTTGTTTGGTTTCCAACAATGCCACATATCGTCAATTGTGTATCTCAGCGTCATTTGGTGTTTCTGCTCTTTATCACAAGATACCTTCAGCCATGGAAGGCCCATAACAGGCTGATCAGCCTGGTAGTGTGTCGCATTGTTATATGGTCATTTGGTAGCCCACAACGTGTCCATTTGCTTCAACCACTGCCAGAGGCTTCTTCTTTTAGCAACATTATCCAATTGTTGATTATCCTCCGCAGTACCTGTCCTGTGATCCCCACTTCCTCTATCAATTAGCTCATTCAGATTAATGGCTGCAGCTTCATCAACACTTACCTTGCTGGTAGTTCGTGGCAACACAACCACAACCATACATGTCAACCTGATGGCTGTCCTAGCAACACTGGCACCGTTAATGCATTAGCAGTGCCCTCAGTTCCGTATGAAATTAGTATGAAATTATAGATTCAACATTTCTCCAAAGAAAATCAACAACTCCAAAGATAAGTCAACAATACAATATGTTCATGTTAAAGTTTTGACTTTAAATTTCTCCTTTGATTCATGGTAATGTGTATTTGGTCGCAGAAGGTTATGGAAGTGCATTGTGTAGGTGGTGGGGTTTGTGGGATTTACTCCTGTTTCAGCTAAAATGTCTTAAATAAACCAAAATATTTACTTTACATCTTGGGACACTCTCAAGTATGGTTAAAATTTTTATATAGAGATCTCTTAATAACAATTGGTCCCGTCTGTAGCCCCTTTTGTTGCTTAATAATAAGCCTTCAAACATGCACCAAGGTGGTGTTTCAAAGGCCAGTATTTGTATGCTGATACAGCAGTGAGCAAGGCCACAAGTTTGCCACTGAGAGAGGGGAAACAGACGAGAGAAGAACTGGCTACGTGATATGTGATATCATTACTAAAATCTGATTGGTCAAAGATGAGGTGCACACATGGCTTATAGGCATAGGCTATATATTTATATACTTTATATAATAAGCTGTGATGGTTTTAAAATACCAATAATGAATAAGATCATCATCTACATTGTAGGTTGTCGTGTCCTCTTGTAGGGTAGGCTTCATGTAGTGGCCTATTCCTCTGAACATTTATGCAAAAGGCACAGCAGAATAACTTGAATATTTCATCTCCCGACACGTCAGGACTGATCATGCTGAGAGATCAGGATACTGAGAGCAGATGCTGAAACTGTCTCAGAAAGTGATCTGTTCATTTTGTGTTGACCGCACATTATTGTGAAAATATATAAAAAAAGAAGTTTTCTTCTTACAAGTGAAATGTAATCATTACAATAAATTTGCTGCAAGGTTAAATTTTTTTATATTTTATTGAAAAAGATTAAAAGGCACTTGATACATTTTAATACATTTAAATACACTTAATACATTTGTGTGGGGGTGGAAAGGGGGTTGTCAACACAGTAAAAAAAACCTCAAACAAGTTACATCCTGCAATGCAGTAAATAGCACGTTTCCAAACATTGATGCAGTGCTTTAGGGTTTTTCCATGGGATTTTGACACTGGCAGTGAAGGCACATGTTTTTTTTAAAACCACATGCAGTGTGTGACCATGATTGACACACTATGCACTGTGACCATGAACGCCATTTTTTTTTGGCATTCTTCTTGCTGTCATCAAAATGGATGCGGCAGACACAGCACAAATTCCCTCCATCTAAGGACAAACACAAATATTTTGGAAGATCAGTTAGTTAAAATTTTACTCATCATCATATTCAAAGCAACATCTCTAAATAGCTTATTTACTTATTGAAAATGTGGGCATTGCACATCAATTCACCAGAACTGACACCCACCATCTCAGATCTTGCTGACACATAATCAAAAGATACAAGCAAATCAAAAAAGAAGAGTTCCATTTTAGAAATCAGCTTTAGTGTAACCCTGACAGAAATGGATGTAAAATAGAAGGATAGAAGAGTAATGTGATGTTCTTGTGTTGATGTTTGACAAGAAACAGACATTTGCATTCAGTATACGTTACTGTGATATCAGACAGTTATTATAGAGACAGCCGTCATCACTCATGGGCTTAAATGCTAGCGCTCCGTTGTTGTACCACGTAATACGGCAGGCGAACTTCCACACGTCATAACGTAAAACATCACTGTCGTAAACCTCATACTGCATAACTTAAACACTACAAGTAACTCAATTTTAATTTCAGAAATTAATTGTTGGTATGCTCACCTCCAATCTCTGTGTTTGGATTTTAAAGAAATGTACTGGACCTAAAGGTAAAAAAACGTTTGCACTCTTAAGTTTTTTTTATACTTTTAGGTCCCAAATGTATATGCAGGGCTTGAAAAGAGGCCGATTATGTATTCTGCACGTTCTGCCTATAATCGTCCCTTTGTCACTGTCTATTGGATTTTTTTACTTCTAAAATGTTTTAGCCTATGCATCTGTTCCCATATTTGTTCTTATTGTAGGAAGAGCTCATTAGTCTCAGTGAGACTTTCTGCTCAAATAAAATAACCACAACTTGAAAAGATACCTTCATCTGCAGTCATCACGATGGCAACAGTGGTGGTTGTTTCTGAGGACTCTTCTTCCATCTGCTGTGCACCTAAAGTACATAAAACAAAACAACTGTCTTAATACAAATTTTGAATCTTAACTACAGTCATAATGCAATTAGTCAGCATTTATACTGCCAATTGTTTATTTAGTAAATAATTTATTAGAAATAGACACATTACCATTATTTGCATCTAAATTCCAACAGCCAATTCACAGTGTACAATGATTGCAATGCCAACTTTATAAAAGCTTTTTAATTTCTCCTGGATAAATATTGTATGTATAAATTGTAATTTTCAAAGAAGTGAGCTTTTCTCTTTGTGTCAAATGTCAACGGCAGATTTCTCAGAACACCAGTTTGAATTAAGCTTGAATTTAAGCAATACCAAAAACTGACGTGTAGCATTTGGCATTCAAAATGTAATACGATTACAATAAATACCATTGTCACACATGCCCTCTAATATTTCTTCCACCGACTTCGTCTGGATGCCATCTGCTGTGTCTGTTGGTTTGAAGACATTAAACCATCACAAAAAGGTGAAGATTTTATCTTTTGATTTAATTGTATTATTTCAATGTGTACAGAGGTCAAATATGCTGTGTAATGACCACAGTTACAAAACTAGTAAACTATGCTTTGTAAGTTAAATGTTGAATATTTATTTAAAAATGTAATTAAAACAACTCAGCATACCTTCTGCGTCCATGTGCTCTGACATTTCCTCTGCCGGGATAGTGGGGTTGCATTTTGCTGCATCTGATTGATATATTTAGGAAAAAAGAGACACTTGTGTAGCATAAGCATAACAAATAACAATCTTCCTGCATTACTGGAGAAAAATAGTGTAATGAGCATGAATGATAGTAAGATAGTAAACCACTCCCAAGGGCCATCACAGTCACTAATTACATTCAACTAAACAGCTATAGGATATTCTAGAGGTTTTTCCCCCACTTTGCACAGAGCCAAATGGTCTGCCGACACACAACCACTGTTAATGTCACTTACTTATTTCAAATGAAATCTCATCAGCAGCTTTTAAAATGGCTTCCAGTTGGTTCCTTCCATAAAAGGATGGCTTCTTAAAGGTAAGGCCGTTGGGCAGTCCAGCAACGTTCATGGTCATGCCCTGATTCACCAGGGACTGGTAGGGGAGCCTTCCAGTACCTCCAGCCTCTTCTGAAAGCCATGGGCAAACACATGCATGCATGCACACTTTAGACAATGTTACACAGTTGGAGAACTGTGACTCTCCTCTCCTCTCCTGGTGATAACCAGTGTACATGCTGCTAAGGACTCTTAATCTTTTGGTTGATGGTTACATTAGATAAATAATTTATTAATTTGATAATAATGTTGTGGATTCATGAAAGTATATTAAGTTATCAAGATAAGCAGTTTATAAACATCAGTCTTAAAAAGTGTTTGAATATATGCTTACTATATTTTTGGTTGAACAGATCTTGCACTTTTCTCAACAGCACATTGATTTGATCGTTGGTACTGGGTGTTGCGGCTGAGGAGCTGGCTACAGATGTAACAACAGACAACAATAAATTTCATAAAACTTCTGTGGATTTTCATATAACCAATATTACCTTTAAAATGCAGTGCAAAGTTGTTCACTGTGTCCGTCGAGTCAAGGAAATTTGCGGCTCCTTTGCTGCTCAGTTCATACACCTCTAGGCTGGACTTTTGGCAGTCAAATCCCAAAATGGCTGTTTCCACACCCAAATCCTCAAGCTTGGACACCTTTACAATATTTAGATAAACAAGACAACCCCAAATTATGATTATACACAAAATAGACAAAACTTAAGTAAAACAATTCAAGGAACACTGAAGAAACAACTCTTAACAGGGCTAGGCGATATATGTAAAAAGTGTTAACAGAAGTGGCAAATAAATGGTCAGGGACATTAGCTGTGTTTACATATGTATAATATCCAACTTATGATTTGACTATGATTTGGGCTTCTATTGACCTCCTTAATCTGAAATGACTAGCCCAACCAGTAGGAACTGGGGTGGTATGTGTCTATGACAAACTCTACAATGTCAGAATATTTGATGCTGATAGCCTTGTAAAATAAACTCAGCATTTAGGATGAATTCATTTAAAATTATGAAAAAACAATCCGGTTGTCTGTCATGATGTTCTGCTCACATCACAATTGCTGTCAATCATCCTTGTATCCAATACTATAATAATACCAATAATGCCTAGCAAATGAAGCTTCTTTCCAAACCTCTAACTTCAGCTTCTTCAGATGCATTTTAATTCTGAGATCTCTCATCTCAGGGTTAAGGTCCTGTGCCTGCCCATGTGCTCTCAGTGCTGCTGCCTCTTGACAGTATTTCTGCTTCTCCTCTTTCCCTAACGTGGACCACCTGCCCTTAATATCGTTCATTGTGCCTGAGGGAACAAATATGTAACACTTTAGTCACCATCTCTTTTCTTTTTAAAAGTAAATTAAAAAAAGAGACAATCTGTCCAACACACTGGTTCCCTTGGGTTATTAAATACATTTTTCTGTAACAACTTTGTAAAAACAAGATAAAGTGTCAAGTAGATAACCTGATGACTCTTTTCAATACACACAGGAGTCTTACACTGATGAATGCAACTGAAGTAGTTGCCAAATACTATCTTGAACATCTGTTTCATGACCCTTGTAAACCCCTGATGTAAACAGGGGTTGAACAACAACAAAACATTTAGTATAACAATTAAGGGTGTGTTCACATATGTAGTTCGGTTCGTTTGCTCGGGACCAAAAAATAAATAAAAATATTCCTGGTTTGCTAAGCGTTCATACTGTCATTTTAAAATGATTCGAAGATACCGAACCTAAAGGCATAGAGGTCAGGTCAGGTGACGTATATTATGCGAAAGAACATCCAACACAATGATGTGTTCTATTGTAAACGCGGTAGTTTTTCCAGTCGTCATATTGTGTTATTTATACATACACAGAGTTTACGATGACCTCAAAATATGCATAAATTAATCAAAACAGTGTCATGAATCCTTTTGTGCGTGTACAAAGAAAGATCCGCTGCTAGAAGATGTGTTCTCTATGCTTCACGTTTACCCTCTGCTCATTTTGTTTAGCATACAACGTGAACGCTCTTTTCCCTGTACAATCATTTAACATCAACTAGGGTCACATCTCGTGACATCACATTTTGTTTTTGGTTCCTTTACGTGCGTTTGGTCCCTGTAGCGTTCATACTTCAATCGAACGGCGGCAGGGTTCGTTTGGAAGTGGACGAGACTCACCTTTACAGTGGTATGGGTCTGCTTGTTTGGTGGGCACCAGGGTTAGGGTGGCACACTTACGCAAATTAACTGCACCAATTGAACAATTGCTGCAGAGTTTGTTTTAATCGAACCAAACAGGCATATGTGAACACATCATAATAGAATCCTTTAATTGTCTCACACCTTTGTTTCTGAGAATATCCCTACAAAAAAGATTGTATGGTGACAGCTCTCGAATGTGAACTTTAGCCTTTGATGGCCGGGTCTCAGACGAAACTTTAAACGCCCTTTTGTAATTACCGATCCAGTTCTAAAAGAGAAAAACAGAAAATAACTAAAGATTATTACACAACTTAAGGTGAACATTATTAAAACACTTAATTTATACCAGCCAGTGCAGCAGAATGGTATATTTATTTGACATGTTGATTGTTAGTGTGGCACTTAAGTAAACCTTACTTCTATTACACTGGTGTCCAAACCAGTAGCTGATGCAGCTCTTGGTATTAAGGCTGAGCCAACACTTGCCATTCCCTCCTTAAAAAAGGATTTCAATGTTTCCCTTTGTTCCGCATCAATGTGAGTTCTCTCTTGTTGAATAACAACAAAGAAACAAAAAACTAGTCAGTAATAAATCAGTAGTAAAAAAATGCACTGTTGAGGGTATAAGTGTGGATTTTGCAGATCATGCCATCGTTTTCAGACATTTGCTTGATGCTTCTAGATTAGAAACAGAAGGATTTACCTCTCTGGGCCATCTTCAACCTAAAAAAGATAGAGAAATTTTCACAAGACTGATTTGTGAATGGGCCATATTTCTAAACAGCTTGGCCCAAAACCTAATTTTTGATCTTTCAACATAGACAAGGAGCATGTGTAATAAAAAAACTTACCACAAAAGTCCTTGCCAGAAACCTTCTTAAAATGAATGCTGTATAGGGAGACAAAAAAGTTAGAGATATTATATGTTAACCTTACGCAGGCAGATAGATAAGCAGACAGACAGCAATAAATGTTTCGTTTTTTGAGGGTTATGTATTTGGTGCCTCTGATAGACAGACAGACTGACCAAACAGCAATAAACATGGGGTTTTTGAATATTTCATTTAATATGAGTATGATATAGATCCAATTTATGCAATAAACCTTAGTTGTTTTACAGTATGGAACAGGTCATGTTTACAGGCAAATTTTGCGTTTAAATAAGTAATAACTAAACATCGCATGTAAAAAAACATGATTATTAGTAGGCCTAAAGTTAATGCTAACGTACAGCATGTAACGTTAACATAACGCAGGCTATAACGTAATGTTTGACGTTTACAAACACAATTAAAACACGGTTATCGGTTATGTATAATACATTTTCTGTATTTGTTTCGCTTATTGACTAATCACATTTTAACTGCTCAATTTTATAATTTAAATACTCAGTACGGGTATAATATAACGTCCGTCAGGTTTATTGCTAACGTAAAGCATATCGTATATTTCAGGCTGATAAGTAGGCCTAATATATAACGTTATCTCATTTCTACACTCATGTCACGCCAACTAAAACAGATTTTCTGTATTTGTTTATCTTATTGACTAATTATTCATAGTTTGAATGCACAGTTTCATAATTTAAATTGTCTTACCTGAAAGTGCGTGAAATATGACGCGGGAGGGAAACTATCAAGCGGGAATTAGCGCAACGTCATCACGTAATCCAAACGTGAATTAGCGCAACGTCATCGCGTAATCCAGTATACGTTCGATCACCGGTGAGATGGATTCCTCTGGGACTGGATCTGGAGTCTTTCTTGTGTCTGAATCAATGATTAGGCATTTGGATGGGTGATAACAGCCTTCTGAGCCTACCAGTAGGCGCAGCAGCCCCCATCTGGCCCATATGTATCAGCTGATAACCACTGATAACGCCCATTCAATCGAGTGATAACATTCGAAGCGGGTGGTTTTGAAGGCAAGCATAAGTTCTTCAAACAAATAATTCGTGAGTTTTTCAAAAATGTCACACAAACTCTGGCACTCAGACATCAGAGAATGATAGCATACCACATGGATTCATCATCCTTTTTTAAACCTTCTGTCCAGATGGACAAAGTGACATCTACACTGACTTCCTCTTTTCCTGAGAGTGTACAGAATGTGCTTGAGCTTGCTACCCAAAGCACTGTCCATGTCACATCTAAAGTGTGCATTGATGGGATCAACTACAGTCCTGATATGGTTTTGTCTGCTGGTGCAAGTTCATGTCTGCCTGATTTTAGGCAAATTGTAAAAATTGTCATCATCAAGACTGACATTTTGTTTGTATGCAAGCAACAAACGGCGTGGTACATTGAGCATCTACGGTCCTATGAACTGTGCAGCCATGTATCAGAAATTACCGTCACAAAGCTGTCTGAGTTGAATGACCCTTTTCCACTATCACCCTACAAAATTCAGGGCAGAACATTTGTTACAGCGAAACATTTTATCTTGTGCTGAATTGAACATTAAAAGGGATAGTCCACCTAAAAAAGCAAATTCCATTATTTACTCACCCTCATATTATTTCAACTCTGCATGAATTTCTTTTGTTGAACACAAAATATATTTTAAACATGTTTGTTACCAAACAGTTTCAGTTCCCCAATGCCTTCCATGGCAACCTGAACGTCTTTTTTTTGTCCTTAAATATTGAACAAAAGAAAATCATACAGGGTTGAAAAAACATGAGGGTGAGTAAATAAAAGAGTTTCCATTTTTATCCCTTTATTATTGAGAACTCGTGTCATGATTCTCGAGTGGTGAGACACGGAGAGAGGACCCAGGTGCAGACAGCGGGTAAGGGGTTAACATATATTTAATAAATAATAAAACAAAGACCCACGTGGGGGTAACATAACAAAACATGGGAATATAATGACAAGACAGAACAGGACTAAAACTAACTACACATAAACAAGACTTGAATAAACTGTTGACATAAACTACAAATAACTAAACTAACACAACAGGAACTCACCACACAAACCACAATGAACCAGCACAAGACAGAAGACACAAGGGCATTAAATAAGGGAGCAAATCAAGAGGGAAACAGGTGTAGGCATTAATCCATAACGAGGTAACAAGAGGATGGGAACAATGACGAGACCGGAGAGAGTATGGAAGGCCATAAGAACAATAATTGTCTTTTAAAGGATCAAATGATGTGTGCCCAGCTCTGGTATACGGCCAAACAACTCTTTAAAAAAGTCAATTTGGAGCATACACACTGACCAGGACCACTGGCACGTTATAAAGCCTGCCCTGAACAATCACAAAACACCCGCATTTATCACTAATAACACTAGTTTGAAAAAATTGTACTTGCTAATCAAAATGGCTGTACCGCGAAATTTAGGATTTAATTCAGAGTGGTAGACCTGTGATATGCATCCTCTCTTCAATTTTGGAATGTCTGTTGTGCGAAGGTGTGTTTCCTGTAGGAATATTATCTCTGCTTTCAATTTGTTTAAATGAGAAAACACCTTACTTCGCTTTACAGGATGATTGAGTCCCCTCACGTTCCAGCTCACAATTTTAGTCGCAGGTCTATTCATTCCATCTGCAGAACCCATGTCTGATAATGTCCAACTCAGTGCTATTATGAAAACTCATCACCAACTCTGAGGAAAAAAAATAAGGTAAAGGGGAAAGGAACAGATGCAAAAAGACAAGAAAAAAGTAAACTGTGCAAAGTAAAAAGAAAACTTTTAAACCTCCCATTAACAACACAAACCCCTGCTGGTCCCTCCCCAAATGAGAGACTGCACCACCCCAACCTCCCAAGCCACTATGGAGTTTCATAGAAAGAAGAAAATAGAACTTACCAAGTGGAGCTGAGGCCCCACACAAACCTTATAATAACCATTTATCTGAACATATATACCGTCAACAAGACTAATTAGAACCATTACTCAATATTTCTGTGTACATGAAAAAAAAAATATTTTTCTGCATATATCTGCATATAGTCGGAAACGATTGCAAGTGAAACATGAGAAACCAAGCAGACACGTATATGGATTATGATTTAAATAAATAAAAATTATACATATATATATATATATATATATATATATACACACACATATATATATATACACACATACATAAAAAAATTAAAAATACATTCATGTATAGGCAATCAAATGAATAGATATATCATATTAATAGCAGGCCTACTTTGAAACAGTCAAATTATCCATACTTGTTTCCTGTGTATATTAAAAGATCGTTCCGAGTGAAAAAAACTTCAGTCCGCATATGCAACAAGCAGTGGCGGTTCTACATTGAATTGCACCCCGGGCGAGAACATCTTTGAGCCCCCCTCCTCGAAAAAACTAAATTATGTCATATTTTTATTGACCTAAACTACAGTGGTACAAATTGAATTTGTCATTAAAATGTAATTGTACCACTGTAGTTGAGGTCAAGAAAAGTGACATTGTTATAAAACAATTTGACAGAATATTAACACTTAATGATATTTTACTGACATTCAATTTGTACTACTGGAAAAAAAGTGGTCAGAAAAAGATTCATGACAGTTATAATGGCCTCATGACAGCCAATGTCAAAACCAATATGACATTTAACCCAGCTGTAGTGGCCTTCATTCATTTATCTTCTTATTGGTTATTTGTAATCACGTGTTTTGTTGTGTTCACTTCCGTTTCCTTTATATCCGGTGTGTTATATTGTTTGTCGTGGTTGGTAGGGGGTGAGCAATGGGATGGCCAACTTTCTGTTGACTGTACAAGTAAAATGTTTGTTCTGTCAAATAAAACAACTGTGACGCGTACAGAAGTGTCTCTAAGGCAATATGGTTAGATGCCGAAACACCAGCTAAGTAGTGTCTTACATTCAATTATTAATCTGCAATGTCATGTTTTTATGACAATTATGACAGGTTAAGATGTATTGGTTAATGTAAAGCTGTCAACAAAGACCTCAAACAAACAATATTTGCATTAAAAATGTCATAATTGAGCGAATGACACTTAATGACAGTTGTCATAAACATGCATAAAACCTTCATATTCATGACATGTGTGATGTAGCAAATAAATAGCAAAGGTTATGTTCGTCTTAGAAACTATAGCTACAGATTGGAAAATTCTGTTTGCTCATTACGGGACCTTACGTTAACCCAACTGATGGAAATAAATAATAATAACTGGACTTGTAACAGTTTTGTTGCAAAGCACAATATTATGGTGAAATTAGATCTGGTGTTTGTTGACTTAAAACCAAATTTGTTATAAGTGTTGTCGGTTCTAACTGCCCTGCGCGGGCCTCGAACCGGCGTCTGTCTGAATGAGAGTCGGGCGCTCTAACGACTAGGCTAAACACCGCAGCGTCTTTTAGCCCTTCAGATGACAACATGGATACAGTAATCATAACACGGAGAGAACATTATAGTTGCATACCTTTATCTTTTCAGCATGCATGGGCGCCAATTTGCCAATTCCCCACACAATGAATGAAACGGGATGAGACAAGGTAATAGGTTCATTTTTTTATATCACACACGCAAGGACAACGCAGTTTCCACGTTTAAACGATTGAGATAAAGCCACAGGTCAGGCAATCTAATGTGTATCAAGGATTGCTTAAGTAAGATCTGACGTAGAGCTTTTATGAACGAAAAATTGCAGCGCTTCGATATCCATAGAGGTGAAGCTTTCATGTAGCTCCTCCTCTCTGGATGTGAACAGTAGCTCCTCCTCTCTGGATGTGAACAGTAGCTCCTCCTCGCTGGATCTGTAGCTCCTCCTCACTGGACGTCTAACGTCCGCCCATTTGCTCTGCAGCGAGCACCACTTGTGATCGATTGCTCCCTTCACTTCATCTCTCAAACCACTGATTTGCTTGCGTATTTCTTCATTATGCATCTCTGCTTTCTCATCCATTTTCGCCAGCAGTTCGTTTCTTAATGCATTTATTGCTTGCAATATAGCTGCATGTCCCGAGCTCGTGTTTTCTGCTGGTTCGTTAGTTTTAGCAGCCTTCCTCCGGTCCGACGTGTTTATACGCAGCTCACCTCGATTAACAGAATAGAAACAAAAATTCTCATCTTACCAATGTACACAGTGTCTGAATGACTTCTGAATGACTTCGAACAGCGAAAATTTTTTTTGTCTTGTTAACGAGTTTTTAAAGGTTCATGTGGGAGAGCTCAGTTAGACACGTCTACATCTCTCCGAGGCCCAACCGCCTTCGGAATTAAAGTATAAGGACATCGGTTAATTACCAAAGGAATTTCAGAGATGTGGGCATAACTGTAAAAATTAGCAGGCAAACCTAGACACAAAGAAAATAAAAAATAGATTATTTCCATCACTCAGGGGTCTGGAGCGATTAGATACACTGATAAAAAAAAGTTAGTTGATGTGTGAACTTGAAAATGTTGAGAAAAACCTACAGCGGTGTTTATGTTGTGCATGTATTGATTAAGATAAATAAATACTAAAATGTAATGTTTGTTGCATTTTCAATGATTACTCAAGTATTTATAACGACGTAAAAAACGTAGTTTCATTTTTCTTTAGAAGCACCTGAACAAAACAAAATGGTGTCATTTCGAAAAAAATTTGGATGTAATTTTTGATTAGACCAGTGAATAGCAAATGATTTTGTTATATTTAGTTCGATATTTTCTAGACAGATATATTACAGAAGAGTATTCTCTAAGGATTCATCAATGCGCATGCGCATGCCATTTGAGGGATCGTTTCTGAGGGAGCGGATATCATCCACACAAGCAGGTATGTTTAAAGTTAATTGTCTTCTAAATGTTTTATAGTATATATTTATTATTATTTCTCGTTCATATATGTTTAGCTAATGTTAGGGCCCATGTCACTGTGTTTTAGAACTGTTTTGCAGCGTTCAATAGCTTAATATATTTACATCAAGACAGATGTCTTCAGTGTAATGATTATCTATTGGGATGAGTACTAATTGATTCCTGCAGATGGCAGTAATGTGTTGTATAAGATGATGTGCATTTGCTAGAGGAAGTGGTTGTTGTAATGGACATATGTGTGTGTTCCACGTGGAATAAAGACCTGCTATTCCTCTTATCTTTATTTGTTGTTTCTTGCACAATACATGGTACCAGGAGTGGGGTTCAGAAAGGTGCAATGGATGCCATTAAACCACCGGGTTCGTTAAAGTTATGTGAAAATGTTGACGCAAATTGGAGGACTTTCAAACAGCAGTTTGAGTTGTATGTTGTCGCTATCGGACAAAGAGCTGCTGTGGATGAAAGAAAGATTGCCCTGTTACTTACCATTGCTGGAGCTGATGCTGATCTATAACACCTTTAATTTTGAGGCAGAGGCGGACAAGAAGAAACTGGAAAAGGTACTGGAAAAATTTGATGCTTGTTGTTTGTCAAGAAGGAACGAGACATATGAACGATATGTATTCAGAATGAGAGTGCAGCATAAAGGAGAGGCTTTTGATTACTTTCTGAGAGATCTCAAGATAAAGGCAAAGACTTGTAATTTTAATGAATTGAGAGATTCGTGATCAGATTGTGTTTGGAATCTATGAAAAAAAACTGAGAGAAAGATTGTTTTGCGAGAATCAGAACTCACCTTGGATTATGCTGTCAAATTATGCCAATCAAGTGAAGTAGCAAGACAGCAAGTAAAGCAGTTTGATGGGGCTAATTCGTCAGTGACGTCATTTCAGAGCGCAGCAGTAGACGCCATTTCATTCAGAGACAAGAAAAGAGGTAATTCAAGAAATTTCAAAGATAATGACAATGAAACATTCTCTTGCAAGCGTTGTGGGAGCAAACATAAGTTCAGACAATGCCCAGCTTTCGGTAAAAGATGTTCGAAGTGTAATGGCCCGAACCACTTTGCAAAAATGTGTTTTTCAAAAGATATGAAGAGGGAAAATAGAGTGCATGTCGTGGAGAAGGCAGATGACAGTGACTCTTTGAGTGACTCATTTTATGTTAACATGGTTTCTGAAGAGAATATACATCAGGATGCTGCAACATGGGTATCCAGTGAGGATTCGGTGCAGTCTTCGAAGTGGATTATTCCTCTTGTGGCTAATGGGACCATAGTGCCTTTTAAGTTAGATACGGGTGTAAAAGTTAATTTAATTAACATCGGAGATGTGAAAACATTGAAAGAAAAACCTCTAATTAAAAAACGTACAGTTCCCCTCAAAGCCTATAATGGACAACCAATTGAAACACGAGGAGTATGTAGATTGAATGTACAAGTCAAAGGAAAGATGAAAAGTTTGATGTTTGTTGTTGTTCCCAATGGCCATGAATCTCTTTTAGGAGATAAAGCTTGTGAAGACCTTCATTTGGTTAAAAGAGTGTATCAAGTCAACAGGCAAACTGACGTCTTACCGTTTGTCTGTGACCATGTAACTGACATTGTCAAGCAATTTCCAGATGTTTTTGAAGGTCAAGGCACATTACCATTTACCTATAAAATACAACTGAAAGATAATGCTACACCAGTCATACATGCTCCCCGTCGGGTCCCTGCACCTCTGCGCGAGCCCTTGAAGCAAGAATTTGATCGCATGACCAAATCAGGAGTAATACAGCAAATTGAACAGCCTACAGATTGGGTAAACTCCATAACCTGTGTGAAGAAGCCTAATGGTGACTTGAGAGTATGCTTAGACCCTAATGACCTCAATGATAGCATCAAAAGAGAACATAACCAAATACCTAAACCGTGAAGAGATCATTAGTGAAATCTCGGGTGCTAAGTTTTTTAGTAAATTAGATGCATCTCAAGGGTTCTGGCAGATCAGATTGGATTCTGAGAGTAGCAAATATTGTACATTTAATACTCCGTTTGGAAGATATTGTTTTCTTCGACTTCCATTTGGAATTAAATCAACTCCTGAGATTTTTCATCGAGCCATGGAAACCCTTATTGAAGGTCTAGAGGGTGTTCGTGTATATATCGATGATATTGTGGTGTGGGGGTCCACCCTTCAACAACATAATCAGCGACTAGTAAAAGTGATGGAAAGAGTTCGAGCACATGATTTAAAACTCAATCAGAAAAAGTGTCAATTTGGAGTCACAGAGATACATTTTTTAGGTGACAAGCTGTCTTCGAAAGGTGTGGAGCCACACCCAGCAAAAGTGCAAGCCCTCCTTGATATGCCTCCACTTAGTGACAAGAAGGTAATTCTGCGGACCTTGGGAATGGTGAATTTCCTGGGGAAATTTTTGCCAAATCTGTCAGCCAAAACTACCCATGTGAGAAAGTTGTTACACAATGATCAAGAGTTTGTGTGGGCTTCAGAACATGATCAAGAATGGAAGAGGTTAAAGGAGATTCTTACTACTGAACCGGTCCTTGTTTTTTTTTATCACACACGGCCAACTAAGATCTCTACAGATGCCTCTCAAAATGGATTTGCGCGGTGCTTCTTCAGGCCATTGGGGATTCTAGGAGACCTGTGGCCTATGCTTCTCGGTCTATGACAGAGACTGAAAGACGATATTCTCAAATAGAAAAAGAGACCTTGGGTTTAGTATTTGGCTGTGATAAATTCCATGGATATGTTTATGGATTACCTACTTTTACAATAGAGACGGATCACAAACCACTCATATCTATCATTCAAAAGAACCTAAATTATATGTCACCTCGAATTCAACGCATGATGATGAAGTTATGAAGATATGATCTGAATCTAGTTTATACAACTGGAAAGTATATCATTGTAGCTGATACACTGTCTCGAGCACCAGTAGCTGCAGAGATCAGCAATATGGACGAAGTTGAGAGACATGTGAATATGGTGTTTTCATCTCTAACAGTTTCTGATGAGATGTTAAGACTGATTGCAGAGGAAACTGCAAAGGACGCTGAACTGCAGAGGGTCATTGCACATCTTCATCATGGATGGATCAAAGGCAAGTGTCCACAGTACTTTCCATTAAGGGCAGAACTGAGTGTGGTTGAGGGCATGCTGTTGAGGAAAAACAGAATTGTCATTCCAGTGTCGTTGCGCCAAGACATGCTTCATCGAATTCATGAGGGGCATCTTGGTATTGAAAAATGCAAGAGAAGAGTTAGACAAGCTGTTTTTTGGCCGGGAATTAATGTGCACATTGAGAAATACATCAGTCAGTGTGACGTCTGTCTGAGTCATCACTATAAACTGGCTAAAGAACCTATGATGATAGGTGCTCTTCCTACGGAACCGTGGCAAAAAGTAGAAACGGATCTTTTCCAGTTGAATGGTGGTTATTGATTATTATTCCAATTATCCTGAAGTTGAACAGCTTCGTCATACAACATCGAATGACATGATTCAACACATGAAATCCATTTTTGCAAGGCATGGAATTCCTCATATTGTGCAAAGTGAAAATGGTCCTCAGTATAATAGTCGTGAATTCAGGCTGTTTGCAGAACAGTATGGCTTTAAGCATACTACTTCAAGCCCCCTTTATCCAAAAGCAAATGGTAAAGCAGAAAAAGGGGTACAAATTGTTAAAAGACTGTTGAAAAAAGCTTCAGCAAGCAATATTGATGAAAATCTGTCTCTACTGAGCTACCGTTCTTCTCCACTCAGTTGTGGATTATCTCCTGGTGAGTTACTGATGAATCGTAAACTGCGTGATACACTGCCAAAATTATCCCTGAAAACAGAAAACAGTTTGTCATTGAAAGAGATGCTACATCTTAAAGAGAAGCAGAAAGAATACTATGACAAGGGAGCTCAGCAACTGAAATCTTATTGAACGAGATGTAGTTCGAGTTGAGGAGCCTACTGGATGGAGAAGGAAAGCTACAGTCCTAAAAGAGGTAAATCCAAGATCATATCTTGTTCAAACAGAAGATGGGCAGACCTTACGGAGAAATCGACAGAGTCTGCTTAAGACTGCAGAAAAATGTCCGTTGGATGAGTCTGCGGATCTGCAATTTCCTGAAATGCTATCTTCAGATATGCTTTACTCTGCAGGCAAAATTCCTGAACATGAATTATCTGTACCAAACACTGACATTCCTGATTTACGGAGGTCTACTCGAGTTCGAAAACCACCTGTGCGAATGGACTTATAGTAAAAAAAAAAAGGGAAAGAGTTGTAATGATTATCTATTGTGATGAGTACTAATTGATTCCTGCAGATGGCAGTAATGTGTTGTATAAGATGATGTGCATTTGCTAGAGGAAGTGGTTGTTGTAATGGACATATGTGTGTGTTCCACATGGAATAAAGACCTGCTATTCCTCTTATCTTTATTTGTTGTTTCTTGAACAATACATTCAGGTTGTCGTGTATTTCTAGACAGGTTGTCTTTTTCGACATTTAAGTATTCGACAATGTTTTTCACAAGCATTTCTTTATTTTCACTCGGACAACTGAATGAACAACAGCAGTGATGAGCAACAGTAACATTATATTTTGCGTCACATTTGTATTTTTGAATATGAAAATTTACGATAGGCTAACTTTTATGTGTGACATTTTATCTTCTGCGTCCTCTCGCTCCTTATTACCGTTACTTGGGTGTGCTAGACTAGGTGATGCTGTTTAACCGATTGATGTTAATTTGATGTGCCTTGCGCAATAACCCGCGTGTAGGGATATTCTGACATGTTTCTGAACTTGACTTCGCATTTTAAACAAGGCTACGGCCTCCACAGCGTCTGATCGATCATCCAGTAATACATTTGATCAGGTAAGGAGCATTAAAATAAGCAAATAAGTTATGAGAGGCTCTGTTGTATGGTGAATAAATCATGTTTGAAGGGCTTTTCCCGCTTAGCGTCTTGCCTGCAACTCCTTCTTTGCTTTCACAGTTAGTAAAATACCTAATGGCGATCCTTCCGCTGGAATAAATAGTCCCTGGCCGACCGCAGCCATTGGTACACAACGCACATCGTTGGTTGCAGAGGTTTAGCTGCCCTGTGAATAAAACTAAGCTACTGACCACGCCATTTAAAATGCTGGAAGTAAACGTTTTAAAATAGAAAGTGCAGACAGACATAGGCGGAAACTTCTAGCACATGTCACATTAACAGTCTGATCTTGAAGGATTTTTATGATGGTTTAAATGTGCCTTTACATTTAATATGCTCCAAATTTCATTATTCATTACTAACTGTGCATAACATGTTGAAAATATGACCAGTATGTGAACCAAGAATTCAGGACTCATACTGAGGGCTTTTTCCATAGGAAATGAGTATGTGTGTGTGTTAAGGTCAGGTTACGCACAGAGCGTGTTGGAATGTGTGAGGGTATCATGTAATGTCTTACAGATGGAACCAGATTTGAAAAACAAGGCAGTGAGCTGGTTGGCTGAGACAGGACAAAGGACAGAAAGCGGATTGGACCCCAGCTGAAGAAGAGGCACACCAAAATATTATAAATATGCTGTGAAGTTGTTTTTCTGGGTCGATCGGGCCGTTGTAAAGATAACAGTTCTTTTTGTAAGACTGAGTCTAAGGCAGCCCACCCACCCATCGGCTGGTGTACACAGCTGATGTATTTTGTTTTAATCTTCTGATCAATAAACTTCAAGATTTTACTTTGACTGGCCTCTCTCCAATTTTGAACGCGCAGAACATTGATTAAATGTTCAACAATCTGAAGTTCTGTAATCTGTACAGATCTGCCTCTTTACATGTTCATGTATACTCATGTATTAATTCTTGCACGGATTATCTATCATTAATATACTTTAGCTATTAAATGATCTTGAATACGTATTTTTATATAGTGCAAAAATAACCTGCTATATTAAGTCAAATTTTATTGCCTTAAGGGACATTTTTTGATTGGGGTTAAAAAAGTATTAAGTATATAATAAAGAGGTCAAAAGTAGTTCACATGTATTCTCTTTATTTTAAAGCTATGGTTTAATTGTGTGTGTATGTATTCAAGGACAATATGGTGTACACTCAATGTGCTGACAAACTGCTTGGGAGCTCCTCAGTGGTGAAACTCCTCCTCTTTCAATCAGTGGTGAACCAGGTGGAGCAAATCTTCCAGGCAATCTGAGCGTGCCAGCACCTGGCTCTGCTGTTGTCGTTAAAGAGCATTTATAAAACCACAGACATTTTTGTGATCAAGGTGACTGTGCAAGACCAAGCCCTCCACAAAACTGTGAAGGACAGCCGGTAAGCGCCATATTGGCCATGCTTGGCTACTAATATACTAATTTTGCAATTGGTTTAAAATGCTGGGTGTCTATTTTTCTAAAAAGATCTGCTTAAAAGTAGAAACCTTGTATTTTATGTGTTAATCTGAGGTGAATGTGGATAAACTTGTGTGTTTAATTTGACTGGCAACTCAAATAATAACGTGTATTTGTCATTCCCTCTTTTGAGGTTTTTCACCTGTTTTCTGCCAACCAAAGAATGATAAATAAAAGACCAACAACTGATTCCATGGCTGTTTATTGAGTGAAATCCAGTTACGATCTTCATGTGGAGGGACCGTCCTTTTCAAGTGGGGAATTGCACGAAAAAGGGGTCAAAACTTGACACTCAATATTTTTCTAGTTACATGAAATTGAGGGGGAGGAGTTCAAAAGGACTGAAGAGTGACCCAGAGATGTCAGTTGTGCACATCAGATTGGAAGACTGTAGGTAGAATTCAGGAATCGATTTGTACACCATATTGTATATATATAAGCTCAGACAGTGCATATGTATACAGTATATATAGAAATGCAGTTTGTATCTTAAGTCCCCAGTTTGTATCACTGTTTCTTACCAATTAATATTATAGAAAGGAACTAAAGATTATGCATTCATGATCGTGTCAATTAATATTGTATGTGTCTTTCAGTCTTGAGTAATGTCATAGACTGCATTATAGGCCCCAGATTATTTTCTGAAAATAAATGATCATATTTACAGGAAATAATATTATTAATAATAGTAATAATATTAAGCAAAAAGTAATTGAATCGATAAGGAAGCTGATCGATTACATCTCTCAGATGGTGTTTGACCTCATGTGCACCTACCAGCACTGAAGCCAAATGACCTGAAGCTGCACAAGTCAACAATCTTCAGTCATATTTATGACGGGACTGTTTGAAGACATCATTTGCTGATCCAAACCTGTTACACTGCGGCTCAAGTCAGAACAGATTCATGAAATGACCTTTGGGCAACTGATAGGAATGAAGGATTTCAGTGTATATAGAGTTTAAGGGATGAACCTGACAGAGCCTGTACACTTCATCAGAAAAGAGAGGAGATTCAGCCTGATGATGATTTCCTAACCACTACACTTAAACCACTGGACTGAGCTTCATGAGATGTAACTTTTGGAATATCATTTTATATATTATAAAAAATTAAAACATCAGACATGCTTATTCCCACATGCATTTAAGTGTTTATCTTCATGAATAACAGAGAGTCATCAGTGTCATATTTTACCAGCAATCAGAAATGTTAGGTCTGAAACAATTAGTCGTTTATCTCTATCTCTAAATCTTTAGGTTTTACTTTTTTTATGTAATCAACCTTTGAAGACTTCAAAAAGTTTCTGCGTCTTGTGAATTTTGTGGAGAGAAATCAATAATGAACAAAACATTAAAATCTATAATATAACAATAGAATCATATTTTCCTCCTCTCTGTACCACATGTCCGTGCATACTCAGCACATTAATGCCTTTCACATGATGTGGACTCCTTCAACTGCTGCTGAGTTTTGTGTCTTTTGACGTAACAACCAGCCAATAACAGTGTTGCTGATCACTAGTTCTTCTATTGGTATACAGTACGCTGCCTTTCCAAACTGCGCTTGAGCGTGCAATGATCCCAGACAATTTAATCCAGATATTCTAATCGTACACAACAGGTGCGTTCAAAGAACCAAATTATCCAGATCATGATTTGATGAGGGTGAGTTCAGATTCTACATGACAAATAACACATTAGGTTTAAAGTTGCTTCATTAATGTCCATGTTAATTTATTAATACAATTATAAAAATGTCATTTTCAGGGAACACAGACATTCAGTGCAGTGCAGAGTGTTTCTGTGGATAAAAGTGTTTTCTATATAAGAGGAACACCTCCTAAAAGAAAATTAGTGTCTTATTGTTTAAACAAGAACTTAAATACAGAACAAAACTAGTTTTAAAGCTTGTACTGATGCATTTCTTTCATGCAGTCTCCTGTAAAACATGTATGATGATACAGTACAGATTAAAGACCAACACAACTAGAACAGTAAGTGTTGTCTTGTGTTTTTTCAATTGTGAAATGTTTCTCTCTGCTCGGAGTTCTCGTATCCTTCTTGATGTTCTCATAAATCTTTCCACACTGAAGTCATGTGTTACGTTCTAGCTCCCAAAGGGAGGGGAACCTGACAACCCTCTGCTCTGGCCCACCAATGCCAGCAAAGGAGGTATGGAGTCACGGTGAGAGAAAACGACACAAACACCGTATAGAAACAAAGCTTTTATTTAGCCACGATAATAGTGTAGATAATAAACAAAAAATGGGAGGGCTGGACGAACCAAAGTAAAGAAATAAACAAAAATAACCCCACCCCAAAACTATACTAACGCCCAATAAAATATATAATAATCCCTATCTGGCACACGATCAAGCCGCCCTAACCAAATTACAGTGGGTGGTCCGCCCAGGTCTAGCTGTTGTTTCTAGACAGAGAAGTATTCCTACTGGTGATGTAAACCCCGGGGTAGCTCTAAATCTACTCCCCAACTCCTTATGAACAACAAGGAAAGGAAAAATAATTATTAACACAAATTATTATCCATAAAAAAACAAATGCTCCGTCCTGCTGCTACAAGTTCCAAAAATGGAACTCAAGCTAACTTTACTCGCACACAACAACAGTTTAAAATTATTATCATATGTTAGTCTCAAGGTATCAAACAAGTTGTCTAAATATCATAAAGATCCCCACACAGGGTACAAACAAAACCATCAGCAGGAACAGAGAGAGAGACCTGATCCAAAACTGGCCTTTTTAAAAGAGCCCAGCAAGCTGCAGCCACTGACGAGTGGGCGGAGACCCAGGTCCCAATCAGCCGTTAAACCACCAATCAGCTGCCTGGACAGTCACAGAAGCCTGGTAAAAAAAACACACACACACAACACAAGCAATACCAGAACAAAAATGACAATAAAACGAACCTAGAACTCTGGGGACGTACCATCATGCAAAATTCTGCCTACACTTATGACACATGAAAGGTTTCTCTCCAGAGAATTCTCATGTGCGTCTTAAGGCTTCTTGTTTCTGTAAAACTCTTTCCACACTGTAGACATGCGTGAGGTTTCTCTCCAGTGTGAATTCTCATGTGTGACTTAAGGTTTCCTGTTTGTGTAAAACTCTTTCCACACTGTAGACATGCGTGAGGTTTCTCTCCAGTGAATTCTCATGTGTTTCTTAAGGCTACTCGTATCTGTAAAAGTCTTTCCACACTGTAGACATGCGTGAGGTTTCTCTCCAGTGTGAATTCTCATGTGTGACTTAAGGTTTCCTGTTTGTGTAAAACTCTTTCCACACTGTAGACATGCGTGAGGTTTCTCTCCAGTGAATTCTCATGTGTTTCTTAAGGCTACTCGTATCTGTAAAAGTCTTTCCACACTGTAGACATGCGTGAGGTTTCTCTCCGGTGTGAATTCTCATGTGTGACTTAAGGTTTCCTGTTTGTCTAAAAGTCTTTCCACACTGTAGACATGCGTGAGGTTTCTCTCCGGTGTGAATTCTCATGTGTGACTTAAGGTTTCCTGTATGTGTAAAAGTCTTTCCACACTGTAGACATGTGTGAGGTTTCTCTCCGGTGTGAATTCTCATGTGTGACTTAAGGTGATCTGTTTTTGTAAAACTCTTTCCACACTGTAGACATACATGAGGTTTCTCTCCAGTGTGAATTCTCATGTGTCTCTTAAGGCTTCCTGTTTCTGTAAAACTCTTTCCACACTGTAGACATGCGTGAGGTTTCTCTCCGGTGTGAATTCTCATGTGTGTCTTAAGGCGACTCGTATCTGTAAAACTCTTTCCACACTGTAGACATGCGTGAGGTTTTTCTCCAGTGTGAATTCTCATGTGTGTCTTAAGGCGACTCGTATCTGTAAAACTCTTTCCACACTGTAGACATGCGTGAGGTTTCTCTCCAGTGTGAATTCTCATGTGTGTCTTAAGGCGACTCGTATCTGTAAAACACTTTCCACACTGTAGACATGCGTGAGGTTTCTCTCCAGTGTGAATTCTCATGTGTCTCTTAAGGCTACTCGTCTCTGTAAAACTCTTTCCACACTGTAGACATGCGTGAGGTTTCTCTCCAGTGTGAATTCTCATGTGTGTCTTAAGGCGACTCGTATCTGTAAAACTCTTTCCACACTGTAGACATGCGTGAGTTTTTTCTCCAGTGTGAATTCTCATGTGTGTCTTAAGGCGACTCGTATCTGTAAAACTCTTTCCACACTGTAGACATGCGTGAGGTTTCTCTCCAGTGTGAATTCTCATGTGTATCTTAAGGTTTCCTGTTTGTGTAAAACTCTTTCCACACTGTAGACATGTGTGAGGTTTTTCTCCAGTGTGAATTGTCATGTGTGTCTTAAGGCGACTCGTATCTGTAAAACTCTTTCCACACTGTAGACATGCGTGAGTTTTTTCTCCAGTGTGAATTCTCATGTGTGTCTTAAGGCGACTCGTATCTGTAAAACTCTTTCCACACTGTAGACATGCGTGAGGTTTCTCTCCAGTGTGAATTCTCATGTGTATCTTAAGGTTTCCTGTTTGTGTAAAAGTCTTTCCACACTGTAGACATACATGAGGTTTCTCTCCGGTGTGAATTGTCATGTGTCTCTTAAGGTGCCCTGTTTTTGTAAAACTCCTTCCACACTGTAGACATGCGTGAGGTTTCTCTCCGGTGTGAATTCTCATGTGTCTCTTAAGGCTACTCGTATCTGTAAAAGTCTTTCCACACTGTAGACATGCGTGAGGTTTCTCTCCAGTGTGAATTCTCATATGTGTCTTAAGGCTACTCGTATCTGTAAAACTCTTTCCACACTGTAGACATGCGTGAGGTTTCTCTCCAGTGTGAATTCTCATGTGAATCTTTAGGTGACCTGTTTGTGTAAAACTCTTTCCACACTGTAGACATGCGTGAGGTTTCTCTCCGGTGTGAATTCTCATGTGTCTCTTAAGGTTACTCGTAGCTGTAAAACTCTTTCCACACTGTAGACATGCGTGAGGTTTCTCTCCAGTGTGAATTCTCATGTGCTGTTTTTCACTCTTTTTGTCTCCTGTTCTCAGAGCTTCTTCCAGTGAAACTTTCTGGAATCTTTGTGCACGTTGATGTTTCTGATCAGCATCTTTTACTTTATCTTGACTGTCCTTATTCACTTCCATCATATCTGAAGTGAACAAAAATATCTGTTAAACACAGTTTTACAATTGTACAAAATAACATCACAAGACAAGATCATGGTTTCATTTTCAGGGAACAGTCTTTCAGTGCACTGAGTATTGCTTTGGATAAAAGTTTGCCATATGAGATGACCATATCCTAAGAGAATATTTTAACTTGTGTGCTCCCCGCCTTTTCTCCTCTGTCTGAAGCTGATCTTTCCAAGGTCATTGGTTCCAACCACCCTACCACCTGCCCACTGGATCCCATCCCACCCATCTCCTTCAGTCAATCACTTCAACGGTTGTGCCTGCTCTGACCCACATCATCAACTCTTCGCTCACCACTGGGACATTTCCCACAGCGTTCAAAGAGGCCCACATCACACCGCTTCTGAAGAAACCCACCCTGGACCCTACAATGCTAGAAAACTACAGGCCTGTTTCCCTTCTTCCCTTCATTGCCAAAGCCCTGGAGTGAGTTGTGTTCAACCAGCTCTCCTCCATTCTCGTGCGAAACAACCTCCTGGACAGCAATCAGTCTGATTTCAAGACCGGTCATTCCAGAGAGACTGCACTGCTCTCAGTCATCGAAGCCCTGAGACTGGCAAAAGCATCATCCATGTCATCTGTGCTCATCCTACTGGATCTGTCTGCTGCTTTTGACAATGTCAATCATCACATCCTCCTGGCTTCTCTCAGTGCTATGGGTGTCTCTGGAATGGTGTTGCAATGGTTTGAGTCCTACCTCTCGGGTAGGTCATTCAGAGTATCCTGGAGAGATGAGGTCTCTGCGTCCCAACAGCTCAACACGGGGGTGCCACAGGGCTCAGTGCTTGGACCGCTACTCTTCTCCATTTACATGACATCCCTCGGCTCGGTCATTTAGAAGCATGGCTTCTCCTATCACTGCTATGCCGACGACACACAACTCTACTTGTCATTTAAACCGGACGATCCGACGGTCGCTGCTCGCATCGCGGCATGCCTGAGTGACATTTCACTTTGGATGAAGGATCATCACCTGCAGCTGAACCTTGCAAAAACAAAACTGCTTGTGATCCCAGCCAACCCAAAGATTCACCACAACCTTGCCATCCAACTAGGCTCATCAACTATTACACCGTCCAGCACAGCCAGAAACCTGGGAGTGGTAATCGATGATCGGCTTAACCTCACAAGTCATGTTACCAGCACCACCCGGTCCTGTAGATTCATCCGCTACAACATTAAGAAAATTAGACCTTTCCTATCAGAGCACTCTACGCAAGTCCTAGTCCAGGCTTTTGTCTTGTCTGAACTGGATTATTGCAATGCGCTTCTGGCTGGTGTTCCTGCTTGCACAATCAAACCTCTCCAGATGATCCATGATGGAAGTAGTGGAAAGAGCGGTCAGCTCTGGAAATGTGACTATTAACCGCAATATGGATTCTATCCGGAGAAGCTCACGACTTTGCAAATAAAAATTGATGTTGTTGGAGACCAAAATGGACAAAGAGAGTAACCGTGGAAATGGAATGCGGTTGCTCGCCCCAAGACTTAACAATAAATCTTATCTTTTTTGACTCCCCTGTATCAGCCTTGGCCAAGGCTGCTGCTGGAATTCAATCCCCCATTCTACTGACACCTGCATTGCCTCCGTCGCTTTGATCCGCCAGCCTGACAAGCGGGTCTGTGACCAGCGCCATTATGGCTGCAGGACCGGATGATGCCGGAACTGGATTACTTACCCTGTTGCAAGTCTTGTCTATGGTATATTGTGTACATGTTTTTCTCCTCACCTCACCTCACCCATGTTATGCTGTATTTTTCTTCATACTACATTTCGTTACACTGTAATTGTTTGTGTGTAATGACAATAAATTGAATCCAATCCAAAAAAATAGCTTCCAATGTTTCCTCATCTGTAAGTCTAGGGATGCTCCGATCCACCTTTTTTGCTTCCGATACCGATTCCGATACCTGAGATTCAGTATTGGCCGATACCGAGTACCGATCCGATACTAAGGTAAAAATTTTAAAGTGCACAATTACTTAATAAACTATGTGCATTGCTGTGCAAGACATCAGGCTCGACTTAACATAAATTTCCTGACCCCGTAAAACAAAATAACAAACTAATGATTCACAAATTTAGTAAATAGTTTATTAAACCAGCAAAACAAATGAAAAATAAAACAAAAGTGTTCACTATCTTTGGACAAAAGACATTCAAAATTAAAGTGCAAATTAAGCAGCTGAATATAACAACAGCTTCACTAGCTTGATAAACGGGTATAAATAAATGGAAACAAAATTTCTTAATAATTTTTAAGAAAGTGCAAAAATAATTAAAAAATCAATTCGCAAAAAAGCTGCTGAAATTGAGCAAAAAAGTAATAGCTTTACTGCTTTAGATATTCAAAATAACATGAATCAGATCTTTTTAATGCTTTAGTCACTAAAGCAAAGTCCACTTAACTAAACTAAAGTTTAGTGAAAATAAAATGTAACATCCAACACAGAAACAGATGAATAAAACACTAGCTTCCCTAGCTGAGTAAAACTGCACATGTTTGTTGCATTTAACGTGGCATTTTGTGGCACAAAATTCTCATCCAACCAGTGTGCGGTTAAACTTAAAAGCTACACAGGGGACACGTCGCAGCTCCAGATATCTGTTGTAAAACTCACCGCATTGACATCTTTAATTTTTTCGGATATGTGTTTGCAGACTTTTCGGTACAGTTCAAGGTAGAGATAAATATTTACGCTTCGGCGTGTCGTACTGCGGCTCCAGGTGGTTTATAAGGAGTCTGAAGCCATTATTCGCAACGACGGACAGCGGTTGCCCATCCATAACAATGAAAGCGGTGGAACTTATTGGCGTAGCTGTTGTAAAATAACTCCAAATGACAGATATTTTGGCTCGCTCCATGCTGTTCGCTGCTATATGTTCACGTGCACTACGTACAGAGCACGTTGCTAGCGTATGATGTCACACGTTGCTAGCGTATGATGTCACACGTTGCGCAAAGCACAGCCGCCCACGAGAGAGTTTAAGCGCCGGTGTCTCCATGAACTTTTACATCGTCTAGCACAAATTTTATGTCAGATCGGGTATCGGTGACAAATTGCACCGATACCCGATCTAGAATTTTATTACGTATCGACGCCGATACCCGATACGAATATCGGATCGGAGCATCCCTATGTAAGTCGCTTTGGATAAAAGCGTCTGCTAAATGACTAAATGTAAATGTAACTTTACTGTTTAAATTACAACATAAAATTCACTCAGACTACAGTGATAGTCTGTAATGACATTTTCAGCAGAAAAAGAATCAAACTGTAAATTATTTATTTTGCAACCCAGAGAGCAAATGTATGTTTATTATAATCATTTTTGTTACAGAATTATGTGTTTCATAATTAAAATAATTACTGCCATGATATCTCAGTGGTTTGGGTTGAATGAATCAAGTATAAATCAAGAATCAATGCAAAACATTTTCAGGTACAAAATAAAAGTCATCAGATGTGAAAAAACACTATAAATTGAATATAGATCAATCCTTATTAGAGTCACACCAGTCAAGAGCATTGTGTGACGATTTTCTTTGTCTTTAGTTGTTTTATTAACAATAATAACAGACTGTGATTTATAAAGCTGCTGTCACTTTAAGTTCAGTACAGCAGAAACGATGCCCCCAAAAATATAGTCGAGTAAAAGAAAGAATAACAACTAAAAACCAACAGACTGTGTCTCATGTAGTCGAGTAAAAGAACAAATGCATGTTTTCTTTTCAATAAGACGATAAAAAACCAACAGACTGATGAAAATGTGAAACAAAGGGTCAAAATGCTGTGCTCTACAAACTCAAAGCAGAACGATGGTCACCTTATAGCCAAACATGTGATTCTATTGAACCTTTACCAGATCACAACCAGATCAAGTTATGATCATTTGATGCAGTTTAGTGATTCACTTTCAGTTCTAATCTTCTGCATTTGTGGTTTATCAAATAAATAAAAGCTTAATAATTCCTCCACTGTCAGAAATAAAGATTTAAAAACCGAAACCAACCTCTGTGTTCTTTAGTCCTCTGAGTTTCTGTTGTGTGTAGTTCTGGATCTCTCGTGTTCTCAAGCTTCTCTTCCACAAACTCCAACAACTGTGTGAAGATTTCAGTTCTTACACCTGAAGTGATTCTTCTGCTTGTTGCTTTCTGGTATTTATTGGTGGTTTGATGTAGGAGGAGCTTTACTGAAGGTGTCAATCACTGTTGGTGTGAACTGGAGATGTTAGAGAGACATTGTCAATAACTCAACTCAGCTTCACTTATATAACATCACTAAAAACAACAATTGTTGACCAAGATGCTGTCCACTATATCAAATACCAACATTTATCTCCATGTGTGACATAAATGACAAAAACATCTCGGCCACATCACAAATCAACTACAGAAACCCAAGCAAAGTGAGAGCAGTTGTCATAAAAACATCTAACAATGGTCAATTTCTTTGGTCTTATTCATGATGGATAAATATTCAACTGCTTATTATTTACAGTGTTTCTAACTTTAGCTCTCATTATATTAGTGCTGTGTATTGACAAAGGCCTTGTGATACGATACATATCACCATAAGTCAAAATGCAATAGATTTTCATATTATACATTTTTACTAATTAAATGTAGGCTAATACAAATAAAAAGTCTCCCTCTTGAGACATTGGCCATATGTACTGTAGCATATATGACGATAAAACGCAATTAAAATATCACAGATTGTAGCGGTTGGACTATCGATACACTATCATGAAAACATATTGCGCTGTAGTCTATCGATATTTTTGCACAACCGATAGAAATTGGCTGCAAATCGAAATTCAGAATAAAAAACGATTAAATTGAAAAGAATGAGAGTTAAATCATTCAATAACTTCTGAACTGACTTTGATTTGACCGGTTACAACAAGACCCTCAGGTTATAAAACTGTCTGGTGTTTTAAATCACAGAAGTTTTGAGCTTTTAAAATCGATATCAAATTCTGCCTATTTAAAACACAAACATCTGTTTTGTGAGGACATTTCCATGAGAGTTTAAGATATCAGCATAATGAAGGAGGTGAAAATGGGAACTATGGGTGTAGAATAATGACAGCTGTTAACACTGATGTGTCTGTTATACTGAAACAAAAAGAAAACGTTCATGATCATCAGCAGAAGACCGGCAGCTCTATTAACACCAATGGATGTGTTTTCACTGTTAGGCTAATGTCACTAATGAAACAAACCTTTCAGGACAAACATACAAATCAGGATTTTAAGTCTCAGTATATATGAACTAAACATATGTTTATCATTGTTATATCTTCCTCACTGTGCTCCTGTGTTTTGTGTTCATCTCTTGTGCTAAGACTGACTCAACTCTGAATACATCACACCAAATCCCTCTGAATTCATCTGATCCGACAGAAAAGGTGCATCATGTCAAGACCATATTATATATTATACTGAAGGAAACTAGGCTTTATATTTCACTGTATTATTAAGGCTCGTTACGTTATAATGTTGATTCTAGTTTGTAATAATGACACTTTTCCGCATGTTCACAAGACCGTCAAGAATCCTTGAAATGAAACTTAACGAGAGAATCCGCCGGTCGTTCATTCTCTCTGAACGGATTTGAAACGATACAGCGGCGTCTTATAATAAATTCGTTCCCTGAACTTCTCCGCGATTAGTTGAGTTTTAAACGTCTGAAATGTCACATTGTTCGTCAACAGACTCATTGAAAGCGGTCACAGCAAACAGCGCATACAGGCGCGCAGACAGCACTATAGTGACGGGGAGACAAGACCCCTCAGACTCATAGTGACCCGATCTGCCCCTCACTGTCCCAACGAAAGACGACAAACATCAAACATCTGTAAAACTGAGGATTCATGAGGATGTCCGCTATGTACATTAGCCTGAGTAGTGACGGACAGGCCCGCAGCTGCTTCAGTATTTTCCCGTCACTGCTTCACAATCGTGTCGGTCATCGACGTTCAGTCTCTGTGTGCTGCTGCCGCTGCGACTCCTGGCCCCGCCCCCGGGGTCCTACGAGGAGCTGTTAGCTGCCTCAATTGTGCCTGTAGTAGCGGTAACTATAGTGATCAAATACCGTCGTCTATGACTGAACTGGTGATTTTCCTGGACAGAAATAATACTGCGGTCAGATCAGCCTCCACTTTGAAAATGACGGTCAACCGACTCAATTCAGACCTCATATAGGTTTTCTGTGCGCGCATATAATACGAGAGATTGCGGGAAGAGCGCGGGAGGACACATTTCAAAATAAAAGCGCTTTCGCACTCTATCACTTGCTTGTGTTTTACCGGTTGTAAGTGATGTTACTAGGGCAACGAGATACTTCAAATGTTAAAGGGTTGCTATGCAGTTTCTATAAGGTTCTTGTTGATTTCT
Organism: Barbatula barbatula; assembly: GCF_947034865.1. NCBI lineage: Eukaryota > Metazoa > Chordata > Actinopteri > Cypriniformes > Nemacheilidae > Barbatula > Barbatula barbatula. The sequence continues at coordinate 1,617,318 of NC_136769.1, read as the reverse complement.
AGGCCGTTGATAAGGTGGTTGGTTTTAATATCAGGGGCCTCATTTATAAAGCTTGCATACGCACAAAACGGGGCTGAAAACATGCGTACGCCAGTTCCTGCGCAAAAGTTCCTGTGCGTACGCACATTTTGAAGACTAAGCAGTTTGGCGACACTGATGGTGAGCTGAGGGATTGACGGTAGATTAATGAAATTAAACACATTGAACTTGAAAAGTTGCGCATATAGACCTATCCATATAACCATAAACATACTAATCACTTTCAATCCTCATTATGCGTCCTAATCATAAACATGCATGTCCACAATTCCAATTTATATAAATAAATGGTAATAATCTATCAAATAAAAGTGCATCAATTTAATTTATTTTACTTTCATTTGCTAATGATCTAAGGGTGGGCGTATGGGTTTACCACTCATTGTCTGATTGCTATGACAGGTGTAAAGGCTTGAATGTGATCGCTGTAAACATAAATACTACGGTGAAACCCCATCTACGACATGATGGATGCGCTGGCATTGCTGGAGGACTATGCCAATGGCAGACTTAGTAGGGAAAGGGTGTTTAGAGACCGCGAAGATTTTCTAGCCCACGATGATGACTGGCTTATAAGCCGATTTAGATTCCCTAGAGCCATGCTTTTGGATCTGTGTGCTGAATTGGGGCCAACATTACAAAGGCAAACTACACGAAACCGCGCCATCCCGGTACCATCCCAAATCCTGTCAGTTTTAGGATTTTTGGCAACCGGGATTTTTTTCATGCGCAAAGCTTGATTTGGAAACTTATAATTCTGTTAATTTGACATAAGTCTGGGATTTCACAGCCATCACTGAGCTCCTTATGCCTGCTGTTTTGAAAGGGATTATTAAAATGACAAATCGATAAATAAAGTTTCCTTACACTATTCGGGAACAGGCCAATATCAAAAGGCCATTTGCAGCAATGTCCGGATTCCCAAATGTAATCGGCGCAATTGACTGCACTCATATTGCTATAAGATCTCCACATGAGAACGAGTACATTTATGTGAATCGAAAACATGTGCATTCCATAAATGTGCAAGTTGTTCGTGACGCCAATACTATGGCTACCAAACAAAATAAATTTCCTTTCCTCCACCTCAGTCACAAGAACCTCTCTGTTTCTGTGTCTGTGAAATTTCTCTTTTTTCCCCTTAGTTTCCATTGCTGCTATTATCACGCATACAGAACCTCTTGCTCATTAAGATGCACGGCCATTCATGAGGTGATTTGCATGTGCTATATATGGTTGAAAAGGGGCGGGTTGAGGGCGGGATGTCGATTTTTTTCACGTGCGCAAATTATCAGGTAGACTGTGATTTATAAAGTGAAAATTGCGTGCAGTTGTGCGTACGCACAGTTTTATAAATCAGATTTTTTTTTTGCGTACGCTATTTTTGGCTTTTGTGCGTACGTACACTTTTAGTAAGGTTCCTACGCACAGTTTTATAAATGAGGCCCCAGGTCTGTCTGATGTGATGTTTTAAAATAAAATGACCCTGAATGTCCTATATAGACTGTTATTTATATATGTTCAGAAAGGTGTTAATAAAGGAAACTACCTGTTTTGTGAAAATTATTTCACCTCAGTATCATAGTCCACAATCTCAGTTTGTCCATCATGCAATATTTGTTTGATGTGGTGTTTTTTATTTAAATAATGTCTCATATATGCTGTCTTCTACATGTTTTTATTCACAGCTGAGGGGATGAACTCCTTAACTCCGCCTCACTTCAATGATATCCTTTTTTGTCAAGCTTATACGTATAAATTAGTTAAAAATAATGACTAAGATCTAATTATTTTACTGTCCTCTAATTATTCTGATTTGTGTCAATGATTTAAGTCTATGAGATGCTAAAAGTTTTAGCATCTGTCAGTTGTTTTTGTTCTCAGTTTAGGCCTTGACTCTTTGCTCGTGTAGCGGACTTCAAGTGGTAACCACAGGACACTATAGAAACACGACCACACAACGATTGAAGTGATGATACCTGGTGTTGTTTATTCACCTTAAACAGAGTAATGAGGCACAATGAGGGAGATACCAGAAGGCCTACTCTCTCATTCCTGCAGTGATAAACGCACGTGTAAACGAGGCTCTAACTCGATTGTTAGTTGACGGAAGTCGCGTCTTACTTTTAACTGAAACAGCGGATAAAGACATTTAATGTATTGGCTATACGTGCGAAATAAACCATGTATCACTTTTATGCAACAAAGTGAAAACAACACAAGTGTATCTTTGTCATTACAGATGCAGTCTGTGGGACAGCAAGCCACCGAACACACGAAAGCCGTGGGAGACCTTAAACATGCCCCTGGATGATCTTGTAGCGGATTTTGTATTTATTTTGGTTTATAATCGATTTACAATTATTTATGTAATAATAATAATTTTTTTGTTGTTGCTTACTTTTTTGTCAGTTGTCTTATTTTAAAATTATAATAATGAATGATGAAATTATGAATTTATGCTTAATTCAAGTCTAAAATATACCACGACTTTACCTCGACCAAATTTAGTCTTAAAACAGACGTCTTTTTAAAGACGTCTTTTCAACGACTTGAAAAAGACGTCTTTTCACCTTTCACTTTTCAACCATATTTGGACGTGGTTTGGACGTCTGGCAGTGACGTCTTTTCGACGTCTTTTCGACGACTTTTTGCTTGGTGGGTTAAAAGAAAATAATCAAATCACACTTATACACATTATGACATAACCTCTTAACAGTGTTTTGACATCATAAATAAAGTGATTACATTACAGAAAATCAGTGAATACAAGACAAATGAGAGAGAGAAAAACTACCTCAGCTTCCCTGTTCGCATGCGTCTGAGCGCGAGCGCTTAAAGGAGAAGCGACATCATTTCCTTACGTGTCCCACTAATTAAGGCCCCACATACAACAATCGATAGGAACCATTGAAAATAGTACATAGAAAACAAGTTTTGTTGAAGTTAACAGTTTATATTACATTTCTTATTACATATAATAAAATAAAATAAAAAAACTCTAATGCCTAAATTGACCGGCTACACTCGTGAGTATGTTAATGTGTTTTTGTTTTAGTATTTTTTTGCCTATTCAATGTTTTGATAAATAATCTTAAAATATTAAAATATTTCACCTATTAAATCTTTACACATCTCATAACCTTTTTTTTGGATGCCTACTGGACGCCTTCCCCGGAAGGTGTTCTGGGCCGGTCCGACCGGGAGGAGACCCCGGGGAAGACATATAGGTCACACTGGTGGGACTATGTCTCCCCGCTGGCCTGGGAACGCCTCGGTGTCCCCCTGGAAGAGCTAGAGGAAGTGTCTAGGGTGAGGGATGTCTGGGCATCTCTGCTTAGACTGCTGCCCCCTGCGACCCGGCCCCGGATAAGCGGAAGAAAATGAATGAATGTTTTTTAGTTTTCTCTTCTGTCCAGTTAAACTATCGTATCCATATTTGTGTATAAACCAGATTTGTTTCTGTTACTTATGAGACTTTAAGTAGTTTGTTGATGAAACAATCTTGAAACATACAATCACGCGGATATATTTTAGGAGATGTCAATGCAAGCTGTTTTCAGTTAAGACACATCTAACATTTAAGTCCAGGGTCGTAGCCAGTCCAAAAAAGGTAGTTGTCAAATACATTACACTGTAAGTTATAGCAGGGGAGAAGGTAGTGGTGCATAAAGGCGAAGCAGTTTAACTTTTTTGTTTCCTTTCACATTTCACATTTTGGTCTAATTTTTTAGTCTGTCCTGGTGTAGTAAAGGCTGAATATAAAGGATAAATGAATAAAATTAAATAAGGTAACTTGGAATCTGGAGATATTTATAATTTCGTTGAAATTTAACCTTTCCATGCTTGATCCAATGTGACTGTTGTGACCGGTGGTTCCATGAACAGTGTCTGGGAGTGAAGAAAAAGGAATTGAAACGGGCAAGAGGACACAGCTGGAATTGCAAGCTATGCTCTTAAATGTATTTTACTAAGATGCAGATATTTATACTTTACCTTAATTTAAATAACTGTAAAAATCTCATGTTTATAACACATTATTTAAAATAACATGGTATGCCAATGTCTATCTGTAATTGATTTTGCTAGTACACATTTTAGAGTGTATTTTAAGAAATTGAACATTGGACTGGTTCACACCGCACCACAGCCATGTGTTTAAAAGAAATGATTTCATTAAGTCGTACACTTGTTTGATTCTTGTGGTTAAACTGATTTGCTATGGTACCTGAGGACTGAACGTTTCCTCTTGAGACTCTTTTATATCTCAGCAGGCCTGGAAGCCCATGACAGAGATCTGGAGAAGATTCATGTGTTTGAAAAGAATCCTCTTTCTCCATCTGCTGGACAGGACAGAGAACTGTGTGACTATATGACACTGATGAGAAATATGTAAGAAATGCAGCCCGTGTTCTGTTTTAAATAAATAAACAGTCAAATATATGTAATCATACATGATGAATGCCAATTAAATATACAACATGTCTAAAGAATTCTCATATTTGCTTCTTACACAATGAAAATAAGTGATTTCTATGGATATCTTCTTTTGCACAGGGACGTTGCTCGACCTAAAGCAAGTATACACAGGAATATCCTAACCTGGATACAACATGTCACGTATAAACGTTCACAAATCATTAAACTATTTTAAAAAGAGAAGAAATAAAGAAAACGCAACTACCCAATCGGTATATTAGGCTAAAGACGCCACAGATATCGCAAATGCCCTTCTGAGCTTTATGAACAATATCTACTTTATTATTTCTTAATTTAAATAGATTCTTTCTCAACATTGTATGATGCTAAACATACATACACGCATACACATATATTATTCTCTAATTTGCATTTGCTTTATTTTCCCCAGTTTGTTTCTGATCATTTGTATTACTCTGTGGGATAGTCATATTGCAATGTGTCATGTGACTTCACCAGAGACTTTGTTTGAAGAGGACAGTCGGAATGACCGGAAGATGTGAAAGATTACGGGACGTATTTTGTTTGTATTTGTGTACTCTGCCAGCATCACCATGTGTCCCTATTGCATCACTGTAAATCAAGTTTTACACCACAATTTAGCATCATACAGTTCGTATCTCAATTCCACTTTCAAACACGATGTTTAGGTACAAATTTGTTGCTTCGTTAGATGATGTTTAGTTTAGACTGCAAACGTTCGTCAAGTGCGATTTTTTATATATAAAGACAATCACCTGCTATTAAAAAAACGACATAACGTTGTTCTGAATGGGAAAAACATCATTTTTATATCAGTGACGTAATGATTATTAAAATAATCTTAAACAATTTATTTGTCTGTTTTTGAGATGCTTCTGTTCTGCAAGTTTCAATGAAGAAATGTAATCGGGCAAGACACTTTTCAACTAAACGTTTGGTTTTAATGTGTGAAGATGTTGTGTAAACTCATGAAGCTTTGCTTGATATTTGAATATGACTCTGGTGGTGTTTTACGGAATGGCCATGTCCAGACGGCAGAGGTACATCTGTAAAGATGTCTTGTAAAGATTCTTTTCTTCTAATAAAAGCCACTAAATAGTCAATGTCATGATGAATAGGGAGCGGAGACATCAGACACACTATTCTTTGCTTACTTTATAGAAGGGAAGCAGCTTTGTTTGGATACATTCAGAGCTGCTGCAATCCAACAATTAAAAAAACATCAATTAATATTGAGTTCTGAAAGCCTTTTTTATATCATCTTTACATCACATACATAAAGATGGGATCCTGTGGGAATTGTAAAACCCTTGAACACATTGCGTGTTAATGCGAGTTTAATTACAATTTAGAAACATAAATTTTGATCAGGTCACATTCACGAGCCGAGTACAAAATACCATTATGATCTCGTCTTTCTAATGCCACAGACTAAATAATATGCAAGTCCAACAGTCAAAAAGGTACAAGACAAAACTCAATCTGGAGAAAGAAAAGGACAACGAAAAAGAACTGAAAGAGAAGTGATGTGTGTTTGTGTAATGATGTTGTGGCAGTGTGGAGAGATGCTGGGTCTCCCGGGTGTCCAAGCAGTTCAGTCTATTTGACCAGCGGTCTGGTTTTATCATCGTCTCCACACTGATGAGCTTTATACTTTTTCACTTCTGCCATGTATTTAGTCCAGGCGTCTCCTTTTCCCGCCTCCGCCTGGGGCACAAAAAAATATTTAAATCACACACGCATACAAAACAAAGCCCTGTATTCATTCTTTAAAAATAGAAAAGGTTGGGTCATTTAGAATTCTTCAGGACAGCATTAAATTGACATTAAATATTTATATCTCGTATCTATACTATGATAACCTCTAAAGTGAATACATCGTTATTAGCACGTTTCCTGGAATTCAAACCTAGAACTGTGGTCACGCTAGCCAATAAGTTATGAAAATTGGGAATCATTTGAAAGTTGAAATATTGTTATATCATTGTACTACACCCCCTAGACTACTGTACACAATGTAGTCCACAATGCAAAGCACAGACATGTCTTCCCACATTAGAGAGATGACATCTTTATTTGTGTGTTTTGTAAGAAAAGACAGTTATAAAAATATGACTGAAGCGTGGTTGACTGTAGCCGATGCACTGGCCCGGTATTGCGGACTAAAGAATACAGTTGGATCTCTCATATATATATACTCACCTCAGAGTCGAGTTTCTGTTTCTTGGCCACCATTCCCGTCTTGAGGGTCATCCGGGCTCCTCCTCTCCGCTTGCCCACCTGAGTTAAGGGAACACACTGAGAGCGTTACACGGGCTTTGGGAAGAGGCCAGGACCCGAACAGACCCATTACTGCTCTTTATTCATGTGTGTGCGTGTGTGTGTGTTAATGTTACACTAATGCAATGATCTGGCCCACTGCCTTACAAAGTTAGTCACGCTACAGGGCTTCGGGTCTTGTGAGGATTGCCCTGCAGAAGCAGTACTCTTCATCCTCTCCTCCTCCTCCTCTTCAGCCTCTCTCTTTCTCCTCTCCTCTTCCTCCATCTTCTTCTTGAACATCTCCATGAAGCTGCCGTCGTTGGCGAAGGCGTTGGCCGCTGCGGGCGCACCGTGAGCCGGGCTGCTTCCGCCGGACTCTTCGCTGCTGCTGCTGCTGCTGGACGACTGATGGTGATGATGACGATGACGGCGATGTTTGTCCGATTTATGGTGTTTTTTCTCCATCTCGAGTCTGATTGCAAATTGATTTACGTAAATCAAGGTTTTGTATTCACCCGTGTGATTTCAGCGGCTGTTTGCGATAAATGTAAATATTTCTCTGTCACGGGCGATCTCAACGTGATACTTTAAGTTGATTTCAATGTGAATCATTTAACAAAGATGGAAATTAAACGATACCCGTGTTTGTTGTATAATCAGTTACCGCAAAGTATCGCGGCGTCTCCACATGAAACAAAAACCCCTTCAGAAGCATTCAAAATAGCGCGATTAATAAACCAACGAGTCCATGTGTGTTTATAATGTCAGATCCGGCAGATTATAGATTAAATCGCTATATAATCGCCGTATATTACGGGTTTTTTCGCACGGGTTTGTTTTCTTTCAGCGTCTGTCCGCCATGCTGTTTTTCATCTGCGGTCAGTGTTTGTGTGTGTGAGTAAAGCGCTGCTGACGCCTGCAGGCCGGATGAAGAATTGCAGCGTCTGTAAAACGAGACCGATGGGAAGGTTCATAATTTAAAATATAGCGGGCTATGAGACATTATATATATATATATATAAATATACATATAAATATATATGAAGTTATTCACAATCACTTACAGATGAGAGGTTCGTCTATTTATTGAACGCTTAAAAGGCGTCCCGAGATTTATATGTATAACCTTTCTGTTATATCCACGCGGGTCACGATCACAGTTCATTGCTGATTTTTTTTAAAGTGCTTCCGGGGAAGAATGTATTCAAGCACCATCAACTCAAAATATGTCTGTGTCCATACGAGCATCTTGAAATGTGAACGCAGGTAAACGGAACTTTAGCGCCACCTGTAGGAAGACACGCGTGAAACTCAAAGCTGCCAAGAACTATTTGCCCCAAACATTAAATATTGTGTTTGTATATATTTGAAGGCTTTCATTTTGTTTGTTGCGTGTCATTTGTCTCATCGAAAATAATGCATAAACCGGGCAGATCTCACCCTATAAACCACATTTCAATAAATCACATATTTAACTGATCTAACCTTTGACGAAGATATTTATACACAGATAAACGTACTAGTTTGAGCCTGCCCGAATCCAACACTTTACAGGAACACAAAAAGCACACACAATTCTCACATCAAATATTTTGTACCAACGATCTGTCTTTAATTGTAGTGCAAAGAGGAAGACAGCGAGAGGATAGTTAATATGTCCAGTACCGACCCTCATCAGTCCTTAAAGAACACGTGCCATTGAAAACAAAACAACATGAAGAACTCGTGAACAACAGTGATAAACACTTCACACCTTCATCATTAAAGACACACAGTGAAAAACTACAGATCTCTGATGAGACGTGAAGAATGGTTGGACTGACAAGGGGCACAAATAACATCACATGAGTGTGTCTGATATACATACAGTAGTGTCGTGTCCAGTGTAGTGTCCACCATTCAATATTATTTTATAAAACCTCACAGACTTCCTCCTTTAGCAGCAAACTTTGGTGATGTTGCATCAAAAACACGTCATAAAATGATAAAGCAGCAGCAGTTTTCATGTCTGACAGGAATCCAGAATACTTCGGTAGTTCATCTGTCATTGGATTAGTGTCCAGCATATCAATTTCACATTCATTCATAAAAACAGCTCACATTTAATGACAAACCCAATGAACCGAGTACCACATCACATTGTTTGATCATCGCATTCGAGGCTTCCCCTCACCCAGCGCTTATGTTAAAAGGATTTGGTTAAAGGGCAGCTATTGACATGCATGCATCATTAAGATGATTGACAGCTGTCAAGAGAGAGAGATGATTCTGATGGATCTAGATGTTGAAGTCTTCAGAAAGGCACTGAGTGTTTGAAGTCACACGCATCATACCCTGATAACCAAGCCGAACTATACATTAAAAAATCATAATGAAACCCATCACAGGTCCACCTACTTCATTAATCTCCTCCAGATCGCACAGTTAAGACGCTCGGACACGAAAATAAAAGAGCACTATGTCCTGCGACTCTACTTAAAACAAACGGAAGAAAAATCAAACAAAACGTCATCTAAAAGACAATTAAATACAATATCCTCTAAACTCCAGAGACGGACTTGTGATATTCTACGTTCTCAGACAGAGAAAGTGCTGAAAGAGAAACAACGATCAGATCGTTCAGGCCACTGACAGAGGTGCGTTTCCAGGACGGAGCTCATGAATTCATCTATGAGGATTGCTGTGTGTGTGTTTATCTGGGATGGATGCGGGGCAGTCCTCTCCGGGCTTGTGTCGACTGTCTCTGCTGTGCCAGGAAAGACTGAGCCGGAACTGAACCAGAACGCTCTCCAGCCACCTTCTGATGAAGAGCCATTCCCTGAGACACACACAGAGAGGTTGAGTTTCCTGGTGTAAGCAGAGTCAAAATCATCTGTGTATAAAGAATAAATTCTGTGTGTTTTCTCACCATGTTGTACCAGGCAGAGATCATAAGCTTCTCCTCTTGATCCTGTCTGGAGCGTGAATTCTCGAAATCATGCTACACACACACACACACACACACCAGAGTCTTATGACAAAAGAATATAAAGAATCTCTTCACACTGCTAGAAGTGCATACGTGTCTGTCACCTCCAGATGTTGTATCTTTCTGTCTCTCTCTGACAGCTGATTCTTCAAGGCTTGAACTTCAGGAACATGGTTATTCTTCTGTTTGGGATCCAGTGTTTTAATCACCTAATACACACACACAGATCAAATGTACAAGTGCGATCAGACAGTATGTGTGTGTGTGTGTGTGTGTGTGAGATCTGACCGTGCGAGCCTTCTCCACATATCTCTTGTATCTGTCCTCCATGCGTCTCATGTCTTCATCTTTCTTCTTTAGGTTCTCCTGCAGTTCGTCGATCTTCTTGGCCACTGACACACGCACGGTAACAAGTTACATCCAACAAGCAATAATGATGTATGATATTTATACAATACAAGCTTTATAATGATACCATATTTATTGTACGAAATACGTTTCATATTCATAAAATATAATTCAGCTTGGTCATCACAATGACCTTTGACCCGCTGCTGGTTTTGTGTGTGCGGTTCACTCACTGTTGCTGTCCACACGTGGTTCCAGATCATCGATCACCTCTCGTTTCTTTTGCAGGTCAGAATGAGCTTCGTGAAGCTTCTCCCTGTAGAAACACATGTGGACAACACAACACGTCATGATGTGACACAGGAATCAGCTAATCACGACACAGCTCATTTACATGAACAATATATGAATATACGGTTTGTTTACCGGCAAAAACATACTTTCATTATCAATGTACTATAAATCTGAGTGTAGAACTGAACTCTGTAATGAATGACGGAAAAGAGAGACACTCACAAATGCTCCTCCAACTTTTTCTTTAACAGCGATGACTGTAAAGAGAGAAATTATGAATATGAAGGTTATGGTAAGGGATGATATGTTGAGCTCATCACATACTCACACAGCACTGCATATGTTCATACAACACAACAGAAATCAGATGGAGTGATGGGCCGTACTTACAATGACCTGACGAGGCAGACGATTGGTCGATTAGGTGAGGAGGGCGGATTGTAACAAATCAGCAGGTGTTAATGTTTCATCACGGCAAACAAAGAGTTCAATTATTGCAATCATTAAATCCAAGTGAGAGAGAGAGAGAGAGAGAGATACACACATCAGGCAGTGATGATATATAATAAAACTTAACCACAGACATGGAAATGACTTTATCTGTGCTGTCTGAAGAAAAATGCCTGTCAAAGTCACTCTAAAGTGAAAATGAAAGTTTAACTCCATGTTGAGTGTCCAGCACTACGGCCCTTAAAGTTCCGATGATTCAGTTTGTTTGGATCTGCTGTTTAAGAGGCAGATTTTCCATCAGACAGCAGCAGAAGAGTTCACAAACATGACCATCTTAGCCTTATGTGAATGTCATTCGAAATGTGGGGAATCGGTTTTCAATTGTTGAAATAAAGATGATTCATTGTGTAAGTGCGTGTGTGCGCGTGCGCGTGTACTGACGTCTTCAGTTTTGCTGTCCTGCTCGTGTAAAGCTCTCTGTAGCTCTTCAATCTGAGAACGTAAATCTGAGATCTGCTGCTGACTCAACCTGGACCAGAGAGAGAGAGAGAGAGAAAGAGACATTAGGAACACAAAGCGAGAGAGAGACAACACTTATCAAATATGTATTTAACACACACCGGTTGTGTGTCTCGAGTATGTTGCGGGAGCGTTGCGATTCCTCCAGCTGATTCTGTAGATCTTCCAGTCTGTGTCTGTATGATTCCTCCTGAACACATAACGTCTTATTCTCCTGCTGCAGACGCACAACCGTATCTCTGACACACACAGAGAAAACAGTTACTCAAAATGTAAAGTGCGTAAACAAAAGACACTGCAGTGAAGTAAAGGGCACAAGATGGTATTAGCTCATTAAAGTGACAGCATACAACAAATAAAACTCGACCACTTGTTTGGCTTAAAAGAGAAAGAAATGAAGGCCTTTTAAAGCCGTGTTTATCTTTTCAATCCTCTGGCTAGTGTCACACTTACTGACCTCAACTCAGCAGGCATGATCTCAGACGCCAGACTCCCGACGGCCCCCGAATCACCAGCAAGAGAATCTACGAATCATACAATCAAACACACACCCGTTGTGATTGGGTGGAATTTGGAAAGCTAAACCCACGGTACAAAAAAAGGAATTTATAAAACATATGTTTATGCAGGTCATGTGCTTGCAGAATGTGTCTGCATGTGTATTATATGACGACGTTGATGTGTGTGAGACCTGTTAAACACTGCTGCTGGACCTGAGCACATCTCAGTTCTTCAGTCGTCTCTCTCAATGCGTCCCGCTCGCCCATCAGCTTCTGCGCACACACACACAGAGATCAGCAGTCTGTTCTCATGTTCCCGGTCGAACAAACACTCAGGACTGATGTGATGTTCTGCACCTCTCTCTCTTTCAGAAGCGTCTCATATTTGTCATTGAGGTTCTTGTACTCAAACTGCCATTTCTCAGCTTTCATGGCCTCTGCAGAGTGTTTGGCGCTGAGCTCATGAGCCTGTCACACAAATCATTCATACATACAGCAACGGTTTCACACGTCATGCTGAAACACGATGTGTGTGTGTGTGTTTGTGTTGTGACCTGTCTCTTGTAGGTGTCGAGCTGCGTGCGGACGGCGCTTGCTCTGCGCAGCTCCTCCTCCAGTTCACAGGTGCGCTGCATGTACATGTGGTTTCTCTCCTCCAGCAGACGCACCTGTCTGCGCAGATCTCCCAGATCCTCCAGCTTGCGCTTATACGTGTCCACCATCGCCTCCAGACGACTCACACGATCAGACGAGTGCCTGATGGACAAATGAGAAGAACAAAAGCTGCAGTCTGACACACCTGGGTACCGCCCACATGATGCAGATTATATGCAAAAACAACAAGAGCCTTCTTAAAGTGACAGTTCATTTAGAACCTGCTCGAGTTTCTTTCATTTACATTGAGTCATTTAGCCGAAGCTTTTATACAAAGCGACTTACAGAGACTTCAGGGAGCAATAAGCGATACATCCTACAGGAGCGACGCTACCACAGGTGCTCATACAAAGTTATTAGTTCAACTACTTTCTTTCTTCTGCAGAACGCAATAGAGGAAGATGTTTTGGTGAACTGAATCTGTGTGTCACTCACCTCAGTACGTCCATCTCGTCTTTGAGAGACTGAGCCTCCTGAGCGAGGCAGGTTAACTCCTCGTTCCTCATCTGAAGATCGGCCACCTCACGCTGCAGAACATCAGCTCGAAGCCGCACATCATCGCGGCTGCTCTCCAACCTGAACACAAATTCACATTTATGCGGTCCACAGAAAACTACTCGGAGCTTGAGCGCAGTCTTAATGCGGAAGCGCAGAGGGCCCCAGGGCGGAGCTCCACGAGGGGCCTCATACCTGTCGTTCTCCTCCTGCAGTTGCTCCATCTGACTCTGCAGCAGCAGCAGTTTCTTGTTGGTGACGGTGGATGAGACGTCAGACGGCTCGCAGAGAGTCAGATGCTCGCGCAGGGACAGAAGCTCGTTCTGAAGAGATGACCTCTCCTCCATCAGCACAGACACCTGAAACACAGTCAGCTCAGATGAACACGCTGTGACGGCAATTCTCGTTGCCACGTCAACATTTACTCATTAGATCTCTTGTGATTGGCTTGCATGATGTCCAGCAGAACATGGATTCACTGGAAAATGAGGAGCCTCCCTCACCTGCTGCTCGAGCTCCCTGCGGCGCTGAGATGAGTCGTCTCGAGCGTCTGTTTCTTCACTCAGAAAGTAATATTTTCTGGACTGAAGGGCGAAATGACAGAAACAGAAAGAAGAGACAATAAAGAAAACACATTAAACAGACAGCTACATAAAACCCAAACAGAATTTCACACACGTGCAGACCTGATTGTCAAAGTCTCCGTACGTCTCTGGAGTTCCAGCCTCCACATGTTCTTTGGTGAGGAGCTAAGAAACAAAACTGACATCAGTCGGGAGATTCTTCAGTAAAGAGCTTTAAAGCAACCGGCTCAGAGATTCATCACGACATTACAATCTTCAATCTGATGCCAAAACACGTTTAAAGAATCAAATGCAACCAAATGTATAGATCTGCATAGATGATCCGAAATCTCACTAACATCCGGGACTGTCTTTGCTAATGTTATCAAGCTAGCCTCTGTGATTCCGTTTCTACAGTCTGTGCGTGCGAGTGTGTTCAGAGTCTCCATTGCAGATGGACAGAAGAACAGACAAACTGTATTGAGATGTACCTGACGGTGTGAAGTTTACCTCCTGGATGGCCGTCCATTACCACATGTTGCACAGATTCCTCCAGAGTCATGATCTGCTGAATGTGATCTGTAGAGAGAAATCTGAGCTCGCATCACCGAGCAAGCTGACTTCATTTACGTGAATAACAAAATAAAGTGTCTGTTGCCCACATAAATGTGTCTTGTTTTCGTCCGGTTGTCTCCGGCTCACCTTGCTTGTGCTCGCAGGCTGACAGCACAGCCCAGAACCAGCTGCAGCAGACGGACCCAGTTCGTTCACGTCGCCCATCTCACCGATCAGACACACGTCTGGAACATGTCCATCAGACAGCTGCTGACCCAACACCTGACACGCAACACACACAACAGAGATCGAGAAACACCCAAATATTTGGACACATTCACACCTCCGTACGCTTCTGGAATAAAAGCGTTTTTTTCATATATTATTGTGATTGGTCTGTTCTGACCAGCGCCGTGAAGAGTAACAGAAACAGCACAACAGCAGTCTGGGAAACAATTTACACCCGAATCATGAACTGACAGACATTGAACAACCTCCGAGTCGCTAAGCTCCACCCAACAAACGAGGCCCTGTTCCCTGCTAACCCTGCTTTCTACATCCATCTGAGGCCCATCATACTCAACATCATGATAATACTCCATAATACTCTGCAGAATCTTCTTCAGATTGCTGACCTGTCATGACACACACGAACGAACATATTCATTCCACACCTTTAAACATCCACACAACTTGTGTAGCACAACACAGTTCAACAAAGTATATACAGCGGAGACACAATACTTCAGTCTCCAGTTGGTTCCTCCCTCCTCTTTAATCCGGCTGAGCCCATGTCTCATTAAACCAGGCCGGGTCTCTGAGGGATGCATACATTAGACATGTTATAACAAACCCTGCATGACTGCTCGGAAACAACACGAAGGCTTATAAACTGGACTTTATTTTGACAGTGAAGGATGAACAGCTGTCATATCTGACATTGTTGACGTGTTGGATGCGCACTATGTGTGTGCTTTTATATCACCATCTGCCATATCAGCTGTCCTACTAACAGTCGACGTTCCATCACAAACACAACCACACACAGGGAAATGATGTGAGCACAAACACACTCACATTTTGATGAGGACATGTGCGATGGCCACGTCCGCTGCTCAGCTCGTGTTTGCTGCTGCATGACGGCACCTGAAACGTCTGCAGCTACAGAGAGACAAGACGACCTTTTATTTCCAATCACAGAATCTGAAACTCATCCACTTAACCATAATAATGAACTGCCATATTAACCAGACAGATCTCGACCCCCATTGACGGAAAAAGACGACTTTATCACATCGGGGCACTTTGACTATCATTGTGGCTTTTTCCTACTATGGCAGTCAATGTGTGACAAAATTGTGTCCGGTTATAATCATTCTTCCAAACATCTTCCTCCGTGTTCATCAGAACAAACACATTCAGACACATTTGAAACAACACGAAGGAAATGACGGAAATGTTTGTTTTTGGTGAAGCGTCCCTTTACGATGGCCATTTGGATCACTCTCTTCTTTTCCGTTCACTTATGACCATATTAGAGAGAAGACCGATGGACGTTATAAAACACACAACCTGTATTATTGGTTCAACAGGTTTGGTTGAAACTTCCCGAGACGCCGCCGCAGTGTTTCTGAATTGAAGCATGCCACAGTATTTACTGCAGCAGTCTTATAAACATTAAGAAAGCGTAGTAATAACTATACACTTCATTCTAAGATACCGACAGTGTTGTCTTCATCTGCTGGGCCTTGACTCGGTCAGGAAAGAAAACCAAAGACAAAACAATACACAATAAAGGCCTCTGGGACTCAAAGTCAACACGTAAGATGACGTCATGAG